>NW_024743588.1:377500-493836 GCF_018991925.1 Homarus americanus
TGAAGGAACTAGCCACTGTTGCTATCACCTGAGGAGTTCCCCCCACTCCCCTGCCGGCTAACTCGAGTACTACACGTCTACCCTTTGGTGGAAACCAGCAAACCTCAAAACAAATTGAGGATTGTAGCACTTGTGAGTTCGTTACCCCCCCACTATTATAACTTTCTTAGATATTCCTTTTTCACACCTCAGTGACCCTGAGTTTTTACTGTTCCTTAATCAGTATCAATGTTCCTACAATGATGATGCTAGTGTCATTCCCTTAGATGTGCTAGACCGTATGTGTTACACCCCCTTTACCCATGGTGTCGACACAATACTCCCTCATATCGATCCTGACGCCTTTCTACACAACTCACTGGGTTACACCAACCCCCAACTGTACCTATTACCTTCCTGACTCTCCCGAGTTTAGTTCTAGTCTTCTTCTACCCTATTCCTTCTCCTTCATTAGCCATAACATCAGCAGTATTCCCCTTCATCTAGATACCTTTTTAGATCAGTGTATATCTTCTATTACCCACAAATTTGAAGGTACTTGGGTTCTGTGAGACCAAACTAAATTGACGATATTGAACATTTGTATAACATTCCTAATTATAACAGACACTGCGTCAACACGTCACGACACAGTGGTGGTGTCGCCCTATATGTTGATATCAAGTATAACACTTCTGTAAGAGATGATTAAAAGGTTCAGGAGGAGTACATGGAGAGTGTTTTCACTGAATTACGAAACGACACACGAAATATCCTAGTAGGAGTAATCTGCAGAAGACCCCACACTAATGTAAGAAATTTTCTTGATAAATTTTCGGAGTTTATCACTATCATAAGGTCAGAGAGGAAACTTTGCGACTTTACAGGAGATTTCAACCTTGATCTATTAAAATCAGAAACCGACGCCTCAGTATTAGACCTTCTTGCTACCTGTCATTCTAAGCTCTTCTTCAACACTATAACCAAACCCACTAGAGTAACTGCCACCTCTGCCACTGTGATAGATCATATCTGGACGAACAACACTCCTAACAATCGTGCAAGTGGAATTATTTATAACAATATCTCAGATCACTTCCCAGTTTTTGCCATGTATAAAACAGCCACAAGACCTGAAGGGTCTAGTAGAGTCTCAGTACAATAAGTACAATACAGAGACTTCTGCACCGACAACATGCTCCTTTTTGAAAACAACAACCCTAACGTGAACAGCTGCAACTTCTCTTGCATCTTCAATGCTTACTTTGATAAATGATTCCCCCTCAAGACTAAGTCAGTCAGAACTGTATCCATTTCCAAACCCTATATCACAAGCGAAATTAAGATAATGATAAAAGAAAAACACAAACTCCAAAGGAAATTTGCAAAAAGACCCATAACTTTCGGTGATGCTTACCGAAGTATCAGAAATAGAGTAACTCAAGCAGTTAGAAATGCCAGACGTAGCTATTATACAAATAAGCTCCAATCAGCCTCAGGCGATGGCAAGAAAACCTCAAATGTCATAAATTCTATTCAGAACAGGAACACTCAGCCTTTGGCCCCCCACTCAGCTTTTATGATAAATGATTCAGTTGTAACGGAACCTCCCCTCATCGCCAACCACTTCAATGAACATATTATTAATGTTGGCAAAAATCTTGCAGAGAGCATCCCTGCACCATGAGGAATTTAGAGCCTACCTGCAAAACAGACAGCAAAGTGAGCTGTTCTTATCCCCTGTCACAGCAGATGAATGAGTGGCCATCATAAAAATGTCCAAAGATGCCTCATATCTGTCCAACAGAATGCAGTCTGTCTGCTATAATAATCACCAATCTGACTCCTCGCCAATCTTGTATGGCGTCCCTCAAGGTTCCATCGGTTTTATCGGAAATTATCATGTAAATAGATAAGAAATTACCATTGCAATAAATATATTTGCCAACTAGACATAAACCTGACAGCTCTGTCCTCTTGTTCAACCTTAATACTGTACAACCCAGGTTGTACTGCTCCCCCATTATACTTATGGTTTTCAATTCCGCTGTAATTTATGTATATACTTATATTATAAATTATAACAATAAATAAAAAATAAAATAATAAATAAATAAAATAATTAAATATTGAAGTGATAACCGTGGTAACATTATGAGGTGTTCTTATTACCACCATGCTATTGTACTATTACAGATCTTATTAAATGTTACATAATACTTCCTTGAGATAAATGTATAGTATATATCAGGTGCCTACAGGAGAGGTCAGGTTCTCAACTGGCTCAGTCATGTTAATATTGTTATTATTATCCACTCTGTATCTGTGTTTTTCTGGCTAAATAAACTGTTTCAATTCAATTCCTTTCATCCCTCCCTCCCTTCCTCCCCCTCCTTCCTTCCTTTCATCCCTCCCTCATTATCTCCTTCCTTCCTTCCATTTTTCCTTCCTTCCTCCCTCCCATCCTTCCTCCCTCCCTCCCTCCCTCCTCCTCCTCCCTCCCTCCCTCCCCTCTCTCCCTCCCTCCCATCCTTCCTTCCTCCCCTCCCATCCTCCTCTCTCCCTCCCTGCCTTCCTTCCTCCCTTCCTTCCTTCCTTCCTTCCTTCCTTCCTCCCTCCCTCCCATCCTTCCTCCCTCCCTCCCATCCTCCCTCTCTCCCTCTCTCCCTCTCTCCTCCTACAGGCTTGATGGACAATTGAGGTTAAGTTTGAAGTTGTCTCACATTCCCAGGTAAATCAGATCCTTCCCTCTGACAGAGAGACAGAGATGTGTGTAGGATATTATGTAGATGAGTGAGGGAAGAGAGGTGTAGGCCAGGGTGGGTGTAGGGCAGCAGGATATGACAGTAGATTGACGGTGTGCAGGGCGTGACGGGAATGGTCCTCACCTGACCTGTGGAGTGAGAAGGCAGGTAACCATCACCTTATAGTCTACTCTTGGCTGCATGGTAATGAGACCTCTCGGGCCGGGGGTGCAGTAAGGAAATAGGGCCCATTAGACCTAGGGCCCATTAAAGCTTCGGGCCATTAGACCTTCGGCCAACTCATCGTACTCAGAGAACTCAAACTGACAAACAAACAAACAAACAAACGGACAAACGAGCTCAGCTAATTACCATTGTTCCCTCTTAACAATATAATTGCAGTATTACCTTGTTAGTGTGAGCCCTGAAGTCTCTCTCTCTCTCTCTCTCTCTCGTGATCAAGTAAGTCTGCCGCCGTGTACTGGACGACAGGTTTACGCACCATTAAGAAATATATTTGGAAGTGCCATTTAATTACCCATTCTGACGACCACTGTAACCCTATAATTAATTGTGTCGCTTAAGAGGGCATTTGTCGTGCCTGTTAGAGAGAGAGACAGATCCATAGACAGAGAGAGAGAGAGAGAGAGAGAGAGAGAGAGAGAGAGAGAGAGAGAGAGTAAGTAGTCTATAAGGTCTGGGAACTTTATGGTTGGCCAGGTGGACCAACACAGGTAAAAAGACTAATTAGTTAAATATTCTGGTACACCAACCTGTGTGACGTGGTACACACACTCTCTCTCTCTCTCTCTCTCTCTCTCTCTCTCTCTTTTATCTCTCTCTTCCTCTCTCTGTGTTTCATTAACATAGACAGACGGCGCTTAATGATTCTATCCGAATTTTAAATAAAATTCCGGACATTTTACACTCCGGCATTAAATTGTGAATGACTCAACTTACGAGAATAAATCCACTGGTTTATTTATTTATATATTTTTTGTATCGTAAATATTTCACTCTAGATGGGATTAATGTCTCTTGTAACCTCAGTGATGATTTATTTAACTCTTTCTCTCCTTCTCTCTCTCTCTCTCTCTCTCTCTCTCTCTCTCTCTCTCTCTCTCTCTCTCTCTCTCTCTCTCTCTCTCTCTCTCTCTCTCTCTCTCTCTCTCTGTTTGACTGTAGTGTATGTATGTATGTATGTATGCATGTATGTGTGTATGTATATGTTAGGCCTGTGTACATCGTTTCTACCTATCCATCACCCATCCTCCCCTTACACCCCCAGAGATAGGGGTCATGGGGCCAGGGGGTGACAGGTGAGCCAAGGGGTGGGAGAGAAAGTCAGAAGTAAGGGTTTAAGGGCTGTCGCTTAAGTGAGAGACCTCATTAAGGGGGCGTGGAGTGTGCCCTTAAGGGGTAGGTTGGCAGGTGCCGGCTATTTACATGTGTGTCTGTAATGGTGAGGTGTGTGAGTGAGGTGTGTGAAGGTGAGGGTGTGTGGGGGTGACGGTGTGTGGGGGGTGAGGGTGTGTGAGGTGAGGGTGTGTGGGGTGTGGGTGCGTGAGGGTGAGGGCGATTTAAAACAGCGGCTAGTTTATTGTGCATCCTGTGAGAGGGACAGGCGGAAGGAGGTAAATAAAGGAAGGGAAGAGACAGGGAGACAGTGAGAAGGGTGTGACGGGGTGAAGGGGGTGACGGGGGGGAGGGTTGACCAGGTCTTAACGGAACCTAGAACTAAGTCAGTAATTACCTCGAATAACCAATGTGTGTGTGTGTGTGTGTGTGTGTGTGTGTGTGTGTGTGTGTGTGTGTGTGTGTGTGTTTGAGGTAAACTTTATAATATGTAGTATTTTTTCTTCTTCATATTCTCTGTTCTCTTTCTTTCATCTTGTTCCTTCATTTATCTGCTCTTCCTTCCCCTTACTCCTCCATATTTTTTTGGATTGTGTTTTAATTCTTTCTTTGTGTTGTATTATCTATCTATTATCTATTGTTGTTGTTGTTGTTGTTGTTGTTGTTGTTGTTGTTGTTGTTGTTCTTCTTCTTCTTCTTCTCAATTAGTTATGTTTCTTTACCTATTACAATTTATTAGTTATTATTATTATTATTATTATTATTATTATTATTATTATTATTATTATTATTATTATTATTATTATTATAATTATTATTATTATTATTATTATTATTATTGTTGTTGTTGTTGTCATATATATCAACACCAATGTTATTCATTTATTATAACAAAGATCTTCGCCTTATCATTGTGAATACATTTCTTAATTATGTATCATTACGTAGCAGACATTAATACAAGGAGGGAGGGAGGGGGGGGCAGGAGAACGTAATTAGTGTGTGATTGTTAGTTACGAGTGGAGGAGTAATTAGCGTGGTTGTTAGTGGTAATGAAGAGAATTATTTAAGTCTGTTTGTTTGAACTAAGTTTATGCAAGAGGTGTATGTCTTACTCTCTCTCTCTCTCTCTCTCTCTCTCTCTCTCTCTCTCTCTCTCTCTCTCTCTCTCTCTCTCTCTCTCTCTCTCTCTCTTATAGGAAGGACAACAGAAAGCCAAATAAACAGACAGAGAGACAGATAAGCATGCAGTCAGACAGGCAAATAGACAGAAAGATAGACAGGTAGACATACAGACAGACCTACAATAAATTAGACATATAAAGTCCATCTAATTTGTCTCTCATTCTTGTATTTTATTATTATTATTATTATTATTATTATTATTGTTGTTGTTGTTTTTGTTTTTATTGTTGTTCTTTTCTCAAATATTTTTACAATTTACGTCTCTCTAAAAATAGCTCATTCATAAAGACTCTCATTTACTATTATTAATCCCGTAAATAAATCCATTTAAATCCCATAGGCGACAGAAACCAACAAATCCGGATAGGGCATTCAGATTCAGAAACCCCGATGCTCTTTTGTTTACTTGATAAAGGAGTTCTGTTCTGGAGGATCACTGACCTTATAGTTCTGTTGTTATGGTTCGTGGGTCGACATGATTATTTTCTTGTGTGCTTAGTATTAATTTATTGATATTTGTTAGTGTTAGTGAAAGTAATAATTTTCGGAAAATATTTATTGAGCGTGAGGTTTGTGTAGTTGTGATAAGAAGAAGAAGAAGAAGAAGAAGAATTGGGGCCCATTAGACCTAGGGCCCATTAGTACAGGGGCCCACTTAATCTTCAACCACTAACCAGGTGTGTTATGTAAAGTAATATTAACCATCTACCTGTGTGTAGGTGGCTACAGGACCCAGGTACGGTATATTGTATGACAGTAATGTGGAGAGCTGAGTGTGGTAAGCCTTTAATGAGGTGGGTCTCTCTCTCTCTCTCCCTCTCTCTCTCTCTCTCTCTCTCTCTCTCTCTCTCTCTCTCTCTCTCTCACAGGTGTCTCAGTCCTCGCGGCTCTCATTAATACCACCGTAAAAGGTATTATACCCTGCCAAACAACACGCCTTTATGGAGTCATTAAATGGCTTCATGAACCCCAATAGCTCAATATCAGCCCACCATATTTACACCATCCTTAATGCTCATTGGCTATTGTGTGACCTCAGGGCTCTTCTCCCATTGGTTGGACCTATCAACCCCCTTAGGTATCACTGCCCTGGTCAGTATCCTGGTATATGAGTCAAAGGGAACCCTACATTAAAGCTTAGAATCCTAGGTAGGACTCATATGATGGTCCTTATTTTATATCCTGCGAATTGATCTTTATACATTCGTCCTTAAAGGGTGAAAATCGTACGATGGTTAATACTACGAAATCCTGCAAAACAATTCTTATATATATATAGAGAGATCCTTAAAGGCTAAGGACTCTACGAAGGACACATCTGAAGCTCCTTATTACTAATATCCTACAAATATATCCTTATACACTCGTCCTAAAAGGTTCAGAGTACTATAGGATCTTCAGTGGCACTTTTTGTTTACAACTTTCCAAGATCCTTCGGTCGTTTTAGGGAGTCCTAGTAATAAATTGTTTATGGGATGTAGGATTGAATGGAGGAGCTGGTGTGAGGGGCCTTATGGGGTCTCCTCCGCTGTTTGTGTTGGAGGAAGACCCATTGTGTGGTGTCGGAGGCAAACAACTTCTGCAGCCACGGGAGGTCAGGGGCTTAATGTTCCCCGTCAGGAGGGAGGGCCAGGTGGGGGGAGGGGGCGAGAGTTCGGGCGGAGGATACACGTGTTTGAGGGCTTTGGCGTGCGCTGATTGGTCACTGTTTGTTATGATGTCGTCAGCTGATATGTGTGTGTGTGTGTGTGTGTGTGTGTGTGTGTGTGTGTGTGTGTCGATTTTCCAACCAAGCTTAATGAAATGAACCTAACCTAGCCTAACCTAACCTAACCTAACCTAGCCTAACCAATTCAACCAAACCAAACTTAACCTAACCCTACCACTAGTGAGGGAGGGGAAGGTCTAGCTGACATCACAAACGATAAACATCACTCAGCGACCGCCATGCTCTCATACGGGTGGACTCTGATCAGGACAACGATGTAACGCGGGTTTAATTATCATCCGGGTCGCGTATCTTATCTAATGGTGATCTTTATAGCTTAAGACGGGCTGGAAGATGACCAAATGACTTCGATATCTTGAGATGAGGAAGATGATAATGTTGATATGCAAATTAGTCTTCCTGTCGTGAAGATTTATATATGTAATTTATATACCCGTGTATATATTTTTTTGATCTTAATGGTTCACATTTCCTCTCTCTCTCTCTCTCTCTCTCTCTCTCTCTCTCTCTCTCTCTAGTTTATTTTTTCCTTAATAGTTCATAATTATTGTTATTCAATGTCATAGGCATCTCACATCACCCCACCGTCCCACTATCCTATTATCCCACGCCCACATCTTCACACCATCCACACCTTCACACATTCCATACCATCTCACACCATCCCACCATACCACACCATCCACACATCCCACACAATCCCATACCATCTCACCATCCCACACAATGCCACACCATCCCACAATCCCATACCATCTCACACCATCCCACACATACCACCCATCCCACACCCCACACCATTCCACACCATCCATCTCCTTACCATCCCACACAATCCCATACCGCATCCACACCATCTCCACCATCCCACACACACCATCCCACACCATCCCACACAATCCCATACCATCTCACACCATCCCACACCATACCACACCATCCCACACCTTACCACACCCTCCCACACCATCCCACCATCACCTGGCCTAGCTGTTGGTGTCACTCCCACTTTCACTCTACACCTCACCCTCAGGTATCGTCTACTCACTCCCTCCTTCTGTGCCTTCTCCAGTATAAACCTCACTGTTGCCCATACAAAAGGAGAAAAAATCCACGCGTTTAGGGGCAGGTCGTGCTGTGATTGGTCCATGGCTACTATGGTTTTTATCTACTTCATTCCCATTTAACCTAACCTAACCTAACCAAATCAACCCTAACCTAACCTAACCAAATCTAACCTAACTTAACCCAACTTAACTAGAATAAGTAAACAAATAAATTAACTAACTACCTTCCCACTCTCACAAACCACAAACAAGGCAATTCCCAACTCACCTAAACAGCCATACTTACCTTAACGACCACCCTCCCCACCTCCCTCCATCTCACCCTTCCTAACCACCTGTCACCTCCAGTTAATTAGCGACAAGGCAATTCAGGTCAACTCTCGTCTCACCTGTCTGTTTACATCTTAAGGCGTTCAGAGGCTCCCACGACCCCAGGTCAAGGTAAAAGAGGACATTTCTTAATATCACTCAATAAGGTCTAATTTCCTATTCATTTTGTATTGAATTGCCGTCTTTAATGCCTGTTGTTAGATAGCACTTTGTTGGTTAATTATATCTATTGTGCCACAGGAAGGCCTTTAAGGTCTAATTCATCGCAAGTCTTATATTGAAGTCTCATCTTTATTGGATATTGTGGGATAGCACTTTGTTGGGTCGTACTATTTGGCGGGACCATAAAAGCTGATTCCCTATTGGTTTTCTATTGGGTTTTCAAATTTATAGGTTTTTTGAGTTAGCACTTTGTTGGGTAGTAAGATTTGACTTCCCATAGCAGGCCAATAAGAGCTAATTTGTCGTGATGTTTGTATTGGATTTTATTCTTTAAGGGGATTGTGATATGGCACTGTATTGGGTATGAAACCTAATAATAGTAGTTTGGATTGTTTGATGATTGTCACACCCGGTTGTGGTGGTGATTGTGGTGGTGATTGTGGTTGTTGTAGTGGTTGTAGTTGTGGTGGTTGTAGTTGTGGTTGTGATGGTTATAGCAATCTCCTCCATACACCTCCTCCTCTCCCCTCCATACACTTTTCTCACCCCTCCATACACCTCCTCTTTCTCCCCACCCTCCATACACCTCCTCTCCCCTCCATACCCTCCACCCCCTAGCCTTTCCCACCTGCTCTTCCCCCCCTCACCCTCCACCTCCTCTCCCCCCCTCACCTCCACCTCCTCTCCCCCACTCACCCTCCATACACCTCCTCTCTCCTCATTCCTTCCCCCACTCACTCCACACTCGTTGTAGATCACGATCATCTCTTATGTCTTCTTGTTTGTAAATAATGGCTGATCGATTCCCATAATTATCACCGGTGGGAGTTACGGGGTCTTATTTATAATTGGCAACACTGTGAGAGAAAGAGAAGGGTACCCCCTCTCTCTCTCTCTCTAACCTATACTTACACTCGTATTATCTGAATTTTGTAATCATGTATACTGTATTAATGCGACATTCCCTTATACCAACAGTTACAGTCACCTCTAAGTTCTGTAACCTCGTCTCTTTCACACACACACACGAGCTAGGTTGGGCCCAGGGTGACGCTCTCTGTATGGGACCGTCAAGCTGGAGACTCAATATTGACACTTTCCTGCAGATCTTGAGCTGTGTTTGTGGTGTGAGGTGAACCAACACGAGGCAAGTTGTGTAGTGGTCAACATTGTCTTCTCTTCTCTGTCTTCTTCTTCTTCATCATGTAGTTATTTTCTTCTTCTTCTTGTCGTTCTCTCTCTCTCTCTCTCTCTCTCTCTCTCTCTCTCTCTCTAATTGCCTGTTTGACGTGCCAGGTTAGGCAAACACTGTCCACCGTTTCGTGTGTTTGTCAACAATTTGGTGCAGTAAGCAGGTGTGGTCAGTGTTTGGGAAGGGGGTGGTGACCGTAGGCCCTTGTTTGACCTGAGAGACGCTACACTTATAAACCCACCTAAAACAACCATTGTGTTTTGAGTGTTGGTTTTTTCAGGTTTTTTATAAATACTGAAGGAAATAGTTTTATTATGTGTTTAGTTTTAGTTTTTATTTATTTTTTACGAAGTTATTACTGTTATTATGTTAGGTTAGGTTTGGTTAGGGTAGGATTTTTTTACAACTTTAAGAAGTGTGTGTGTTTTAAACATTATTTATTCATTGATTGAGATATTCATTCATTTATTTAACAACTTCTCTAATGTATTCATATATTTGTTACTATACTGTGTCAGACGTCTGCTATTGTTAGCGTTAGGCAGTAATCTGGTACTCTACCTACCTGCGTCACATTCCTTCTACTCCCAGCTCCGTAAGTCGCTACTGTTTAGCAGCCCACAAATAGACACGTCGACCCCCGCTCTCCCATCACCCGCCTCCCGTATCTTGTTGACAAGTCCTGTGTCTTCTGGCACGACTCCGATTATCTGTCTTTATAGAGCTGCAGTCGCCCGTTATTTGCTCTTATTTACGTTTGGGATATAGAGTAAAGATAAACATAAAGTCTCTATGATTTACTAAGTAAGCTTTTATAACGTGACTACTTTAACTCAGCACACAGACTTGGTATATGTATTTTATGTCTATACTGGAAGTCGAAGGAAGGAATTCGGACAATTGGCGCGTTTTTGTTATGGTTTGGGACACAGGGCGGGGCACTCCCTGTTGTCTCAAGAGAACTTCATCGTACATTTTCTTAATTTAAAACTATCTCTACCAAACATGCTTTTCACACACGCACATACTGTAAGGCAAAAGATGACACGTATTGGCTTTTAACTCTTTATCTCTCTGTCTCCTAATTATCCATATACGAAAAGGTTGAAATGTGAACGAATGAAATTAGAAAACTATGGCAGTAATTTTAAAGTCATTTCTTTTTCCCACGGGCGAGGCTTCGTCACCTCAACTATTTATTTACCTTTGTGGTGTTCTTAAGGGAGGTCTTGTTCGTTGACTCCGAGTTACAAAGATTTTTCTCTTCCGGAACGAGGAAGTTGAAATTTACATATAGAGAGATGGGGAAATACTGTTAGTGATAATACTACTACTAATAAAACTATTATCTAAGTAGTTCATGATGGTAATGACACACACACACACACACACACACACACAGCTCGGGAGGGGGGGGGGACGTGCTCAAACGATGTATTTGTCACGTAAATCCCACGGGACGTTTATCACCGTTAACGAAGAGCCGTTCACTGCCAGGATTAGCGTCACATTAGACAAACACAGAACTGAGGAGAGGCAGCCACGAGTGTCAGAGGTCTACTGCCGTCATCTTGTTCTCGTAACTGTGAGAACTGAGAGAAGCTGACTGGTTATCTCTCAGCTTCTCCACAGTGGTTACGAAACTGTTCTGAGACTCTACCATAGCTGTGAGAACTGAGAGAAGTTAACTGGTTATCTCTCAGTTTCTGCACTACAATTAGGTTTTAAAATGGCCGCCATGTTTCGCTGTGACTCTTTCATAACTGGAGAGAGAGAGAGAGAGAGAGAGAGAGAGAGGGAGAGAGAGAGGGGGATAATAAAGAAATAGATAAAATAAGATGGAAAATAAGTGTGAAGTCAAGTGAAGGACGGGGAGAAACTGAGAGAGGGAGGGAGGGAGGGAGGGAGGGATTTAAGACGCTAATCCCTACACCTGATTCCCTTCACCCAATCTCACCTAAATCCCTCGTCCCAATCTTCTTCTCCTCCTCCTCCTCCTCCTCCTCCTACTCCTCCTCCTCCTCCTCTTCTTCTTCTTCTTCTTCTTCTTCTTCTTCCCCCTCTTTCTAATTACCCCCTTCTTTCATCTGTTCTTTTTTCTCTTCCTTCCCAGCTTCCTTTTCTTCCTTCTTCTCCTTCTTCCTCCTCTTCCTTGTGGATTGAGGTGGATTTGTTGGAAGGGTCAGCGGAGATATAAAGTGGATTCGTGTGGATTTGTAACATAGATTAATGGCGATTTATAAAGTGGATTATTGAGTATTTATGAGATGGATATATGTGGATGTTTATGGTGGATTAAAGGGTATTTTAAGGTGGATTAATTTGGATCTACAAACATACACATCCACTTTTACATACATGTATACCTAAGCATAATTACACACACACACACACACACACACACACAATCATAATAATTTCCACCCTAGTAACATCTGGCATCTTCCAAAAAAAAAAAGACGAGTTACCATGTGATGTTTTTTTACACAATTTCTTTTTTATACCGCGGGTCAGAACCAAGGAGACATAATTTCTTTTGCTTGCCTAAAATTATGCCGCGTATATAATCGCTGAATTATACACGAATAAACAAATATTTACTATAACCGAGGGATGTAAATTCAGTGATTATGTCGTCTTGGTGTAGAAAAAAAAATAATCTGCTTTGTGCTAACTCAGACCTGTTGCTTAATACTGAATGTGTAAAATGGTTTATGATGCCCCTTGATGCTTAGTTATTTGGTCGTTGAAATCACCACTGTCTGTGTGTCTGTCTGTTTGCCCGAGTCTCTCTCTCTCTCTCTCTCTCTCTCTCTCTCTCAATTTATAATCAACTGTAAAAATATGCATCCCTGACCTGGCCTCAGTAATGGTTGAGTGTATGAGCCTCAGTAATGGTTGAGTGTATGAGCCTCAGTAATGGTTGAGTGTATGAGCCTCAGTAATGGTTGAGTGTATGAGCCTCAGTAATGGTTGAGTGTATGAGCCTCAGTAATGGTTGAGTGTATGAGCCTCAGTGAAGACAATAAGCATGAGTCTGCAGGTGATTAATTGTCCCCGAGAAGATAAATAGGGTGATGAGAGACGGATTTATTGGAGAGATTTGGGGGATTTATTGGGAATTTTGGGGAGGGATTTTGGGGATTTATTGGGGATTTTTTTTGGGGGGGGTTGGGGAGTGATTTGTTGAGGGATGATTTGGGGAGGGATTTATTGGGGAAATTGTGGGAGATCTTGGGGAGGAATTTATTGGGGAGATTTGTAGGATTTATTGAGGGGAGATTTTGGGGACGGATTTATTGAGGGGATTTGGGGAGGGATTTATTGGGGAAATTTTGGGGATTGATTGATTAAGGGGCTTTTGGGGAGGGATTTATTGGGGGAGATCTTGGGGAGGAATTTATTGGAGGATAGTTTGGGGAGGAATTTATTGGGGGGAGGGGGGATTTTGGGGAGGGATTTTCTGAGTGGAATTTATTATTTTGAGATATTGTTTTGGAAGAATGATGTAAGAGAAAGAAACAGACGCGAAGAGAGATTGATAAAACAAGAAAACACACACACACACACACACACACACACACACACACCCACACACACACACACACACACACACACACACACACACACACGCATCTGCTGAGTTTCTCCTGGAGGTCAAGATCAACAATCCGTTTTCTTTAGTTCTTTCTCTTCTCTTGTGTCTACCATCTTTATTCTCTGTTTTCTTTGGTGTGTGTGTGTGTGTGTGTGTGTGTGTGTGTGTGTGTAACTGAACCTAACCTAACCTAACCTGACCCAAATACACTGTTCATAAGCATCACATACATACATAATAATGGAAGCCCCTCGAAATCGAGGATGGCCGGCCCAAGGGCCACCTATGCGTGAATTTGTGTAAAGTGTTGAAGCTGTCGCCAACACAACAACCTCACCATGAGTTAACGAGCTGCATGTCCCAGTGTCAGGGAATAGTCCGAGAAGACCGGACAACTCGCCAACTGCACTGGCTAACCATTACCCCGGAACACTATCCGCAAATAGATCAACAGCCAGGTCCCCAATTACTGCTGGGAGGCAAATGGCGTAAAGAAACTTGCCCATAGTTTCACCCTGTCCGGGGATCGATCTCGGGTCCGCTCGCTTGCGAGGCTAGGATGCTGACCATTACACCACATACATACATACATACATACATACATACATGAATTTTGAAAATTGCAATTATTAATATATATTTTGTATTTCAGACACTGAACGCTTTGAGCAACGACATATTGAAGATTACATAAGGTAAGTGTGAAGGAATATGTATACTTGTATATCTTATATGTATTGTGTATATAGTGTCTGTACTGTATAGTTAGGCTGGGGTAGGTTAGGTCAGGATAGATCAGGTTAGGTTAGGTTAGACCCACCCTCACCCCTCCTCCTATCCATCTCCCCCAACCCCCCCTCCTTCATTTTCTCTCTCCTCAGCCTTCCCCCAACCTCCTCCCCCCCCGGACCAAATCTTGGGTCAGGACACACTGGTGCCTCAAACACACTTTTATCATTATCAATATCACTAACGATCTAAATACTCCCCTTTGCCGCACCCCCTGGTCACCCCCCGCACTCCTTGTCCCCCCTTCCTTGCCGCACCCCTGGCCATCCCTCCTCCTCGAATCCTCAGTCATTCATACAAAACCATTATTAAACCCTACTGTCAACCTAACCTAACCTAACCTAACCTAACCTAACATAATCCATCATCATGCCGTAAGTTAAGTGACTCAGGCAGATACATTCTTTTATGGTCGTTATCAGTTAAGGGAGTTTATATACCGTACGGACCCTTGTTTACTTGTCCTCTCAGTCATCCCCTCGTCGAATTATTAATTGATGGTCGGTGATGGGGGGAAGCCTTTATCTTAACACACCTGGCCCATCAGTAGCTGTAGTGAGTGGGGAAGGGGAGGGGAACGAGACAGGGGATGGGAAGGGAGGGAGGTTATGTGAAAGTTTGTGTGTTATCTCTCTCTCCACCAAAAACTAGACAACTGTGGTGAAGATTAGCCCCAGCTTATTTCGCCTTAAGATTAACCACACCTACGATTATCTTATTTAATTTAACGTAAAACTAACCTAACTTACCCAGGTAACGTTAGGGTGTGTAATCATCAGGTGAATTAAGCTGGGGTGGGGGGCTAATCTTCATGTGATCCCGAAAAAAAATAATTAGTAAAAATTTCCTTCATTAATAATCTCTGTCACACGTCCTCGTAAAGTAATATTATATACAAGTTTAATATCGACCAATAAAAATGTATAATAGAAGACTAAAGAAAAAATATATATGAAAATATCTTTATGTTTATATCATTAATTTAATATTGACAAAAGTCTCGTTTTTCTAAGTCGTTCGTGTGAATACGTCGCGTTTTTCCAGGGGAGATTGTATACACACCGGATCCCTGGAGATTAAAATTTGCAATGCATGATGTCAAACTGCTTTATAAATAGTATGCGCGCGGCACCGCACATTAAAATTCTTTGTCCTTCTTGGGTACACAAAAATGATAATGAAGATCACTCGAGCCTCTAGATAAATACCTTAAAAGAATAAGCTTATAGGAAAAACTGCTATCTGTTCATCATGGCTGCAGGTCTGTCCCACACACGTAGCTCTTCTTAAAAGCAGACAACAAGCGGCATTTTTCTCCAGTACCTCCTTGATGGTAGACAACGAGCTGCATTTAGGAACACTAATCATTTCTCGAGGTCTTGACCCACACGCGTAGCTCTTCTTAAAAGCACAAACAGCAAACCACAACTTTGATCCAAAAAATCAATTTATGTCTTTGGAACACAGTAGCTATCACGAGATCTGCTCTATCCCCAACACTTCTTAACAGCAGACTACAGGCGCCCTTTTTGGAATGAGTAATATTTGAGACGTGTTCTTCCTCAGTGCAGTCAGCAAATTTTACTGAGATCTGTCTAACCTACACACTTCTTAAAGACAGTCGAAGAAGCTACGCCTTACAGTATAGGAACATACGAGTTTTATCGAGGTCTGTCTCACACATGCAACTCTAATGAAAACCAGTCAACAAACGGCATTAATGGAACACAGGAACCTTTTTCTGCATAGATTAGTGAGCCATCAAGACAAACCCAACGTTAACCTAACCTAACCTTCCCAAATAAGAGCTGTATTATGGCTAAAACACAAGTATACCTTCCTATAATCAGTCCTACACACACACACACACGTAACTCTCCTTAATGCCAGACAACAAACCGGTATTTTAACTTGCCCTTCTAATACGACAGTAACCAACTGCTGCATTATTGGAACGCACGTGTCACCCTTCTCGAGATCAGTCCCACACACGTAGCTCTTCTGAAAACCGAACAACAAACCACATTTTTAGAGCGCAGGCGCCTTTCTCTCGCTCTTAATAAAATAAGCGCGCATCATCAGACACCCATTAGAGATCCATTAGTAGTAAGGGGGGAGGGTGATGGGTGATGGTGCGCGTGGGTAGGTAGCCAGCCTGCTCGACACCCCAACAGAAGTGTCCGCTATAAGTGTCTGCTTAATTAAGTTTACCTGCTGAGAAAACTGCTACTCACTCCTACTCCTGCTACTCACTCCTACTCCTCCCCCTCCTCCTCCTGCTGGCTGCCTAATATTACCTGCTCCTTAATGATCGTGTGAAAAAAATCGTCACAATGTCGGATGATTTGGTCTCTCTCTCTCTCTCTCTCTCTCTCTCTCTCTCTCTCTCTCTCTCTCTCTCTCTCTCTCTCTCTCTCTCAGGAATGGACTTAGAGAGAGTGGTAGATAGAGAAAAAGTGACTTAGGGCCTATACATCGTACTCAAGGTGTTAATAATGTACTCAAGGTGTCAACAGTGTACTCAAAGGATTATTACGTGTTTTAATGGTACATACACGAAATATTTGTCTATCAATACGTATCCTTAATAATAATAATAAGAAGAAGAAGAAAAATAACAACAATAACAACAACAGCAACAAGAGGGTTGGCTAAACAGACGAACAAATAACTCAGAATATTTGTTGTTAAAAAATAAGGAGATTATTTAACGCCCATGAGATCTGGTCACGATGTATCAACACACCGAGTTGAGCCAAGATCCATCGCTGTTTGTTGAAGTAATCGTCTTTACCACCGAGAGACGGACGGACGCACGCACGCACGGACGGACGGAAAGCATATCTCCCTCCTTGGACGGCGAGGAATAGGAGAAAGAAGATGATGAGGAACAAGAAGAGGAGGAGGAGGATTAATAGGAGGAAGAGGGGGAAGATGAATAAGAGGAGGAAGAATAGGAGGAAGAGGGGAAAGAAGAAGAGGAGGAGGAAGAAGAAAAAAAAGAAGAAGAAGACGAAGAAGAGGAGGAAAGGAGGAGGAAGAGGAGAAAGAAGAAGAGGTGGAAGAAGAAAAAGAGGAAGAAGACGAAGAAGAGGAGGGGGAAGAAGAGGGGGAGAGTGGCCCACCCATCATGATGAAGCCACAACAACAACACCCACCTCCAGCCTCACCAACACACGACCTTGATACTCCTCCACCACCTCCACCACTACCACCACCTTGATAGAGCCCGCTGGTACAAGTTCCATGGTGTAACTATGGTGTCTGGTGGTATAAGTGAGCAAGTGTTCCCTTCCCTCACTCATCCACAGTCGTCGACCCTTCCCAGCTGTCCACGATCACCATTCCTCCCTCGTACGTCGCTGTCCGTCATAAACTGTTGGCATTGTCCTTAGTCGTCCGTATCTGTCCGTTATTATTATCCGAAGCCGTGAACAACCGTCCTTATCCGCCCACAGCCGCCGTGAACAACCATCCTTATCCGCCCACAACCGTCCACAACCTTCTGCATCCGTCAGCAACCGTCGACATTACATCCACCCGCCGCCGACAGAGACACGAGGGCCTCTGAGAGTCGTACGCATCTCGGGAAGAACTTCAGGATAAGCTACGGGGAAATTCGACCACCCACCCGAGACGTGGGCCACGCCAGCCAGCGCTCAGCGTCCTGCTGCTGCCCGCTGCTGACATCATAATTACCGCCCTCTACTGCCTTCCACAACTAACTCCTCCAACTACCGTCAAAAACAATCCCACCTACGAGCGATAATGATGTGATGTATTGCTCTACACACACGCAGGCGTAATTGTATCACCGGGAATGAATATATGTTTATAAGCTTGCAACAAGAGGGTAAAAATTGTTGAAGTGAGCAACGTGGGCGGGTCAGCCTTGAACCTGGGCCGCGCCACACGCACGATGCTGCGCCTCCCTCCCTCCCTCCACACGCTCCCTGGGGGTAAAAACCATCCACTACCTCCTCTTCTACTCCACCTCCTCCTCTCCACGGGGACTGGTGTTGTCTCTCAGTGGTTCATGAGTCTCCAGGAGGGAGGAGACGGACATACTCGGTGGCGTTACGGGAGAGAGATGTAGGATGGTGGTGCATGTTTATCTTGCCTACTATCACCTGGGCTCCAGGCTCGCCCAGCCAGCGCCCACACTCACTCTCCCTCAGTAATTCATGACCTGGATCACCTTGTTTCCGTAGATAGATCGATATTCGAGCAGGAAATTATTGTAATCAAGACAGGTGTGTGTAACGCGACGATGCTGGGAGAATTATGACATTACGACGCCAAACAAAAAAGGAAGTTGGGCAAAGCGGAGTTGAGATGACTCTATCGTGGGTGATGGTCATAAGTTTACCAGTGGCGCTTCGGGTGATCTGAGAATGAGGATATCCGGGGATTCTCGACCATATAAAAGCTTCTAGTGTAGCGTTGTGTTGCTGGGCGTAACTTACAAAGCGCCTCCTCCATATTGCAGTTCAGGAAGTTTGTCATTTATCATGGTTTTCCGCAGCTCCTTAAATAACAGTGTTTCCCCAGAATAAATGTTGTATGTGCACATGTTATTACGCGAGGGGAAGGTCGGATTGATCATGACCCTGCTCGTAATTTCATCGCGCGTAAAAAAAAAATAAAAAATAATAAAAAGATGACATTTTTCCGTGGCCACAAATTGAGAGATTACTATGATACCTCTTAAGAATTATAGCCACTGCGAGGCTCAGACAACATGATTCTCTAATACCTACGTACATCTTCCTCGTGTTCTTCAATCTCTGCTGGGTGCTTATCCTCCTGTGTACGTTTTCTATGGCGTCAGTCGGACAAACACTCCATCAGAGGCCACACCTACAGATACACGCAGCTCAGTGCAAGACCTGCAACTTGCTGGTCACCGCAGGCCGCCATAACCACCGCCACAGCCGCCGCCACAACCACAGTCGCCGCCACAACCACAGTCGCTGTCACAACCACAGTCGCCGCCAAAACCAAGTCGCCGCCACAACCACAGTCGCTGCCACAACCACAGCCGTCATAACCACAGTCGCTGCCACAACCACAGTCGCTGCCACAACCACAGTCGCTCCCACAACCACAGCCGTCACAACCACAGTCGCTGCCACAACCACGTCGCCGCCACAACCACAGCCGTCACAACCACAGTCGCTTCCACAACCACACCCGTCACAAACCACAGTCGCCGCCACAACCACAGCCGTCACAACCACAGTCGCTTCCACAACCACACCCGTCACAACCACAGTCGCCGCCACAACCACAGCCGTCACAACCACAGTCGCTTCCACAACCACAGTCGCCGCCACAACCACACCCGTCACAACCACAGTCGCTGCCACAACCACAGTCGCCGTCACAACCACAGTCGCCGCCACAAATAACCTTGGCCTGGTTGTTTGTGTCTCAGCCCTCAGGTGTGTCAGGTAAGTGAGTCATTAACGCTGACTCAGGAGGACTCAGCCTCGCCTGGAAGCGGTCATCAGTGGCTGAAGGACGCCAGGGAACACTTGAAATCTTTGTGGCTGTGATAATGGTTTGGAAACAGACCGTCCTGGAGATGGTCAGGGGTCGTGGTGGGCGTACTGGGAAGTGTTAAGGTCACCAATAACCTTTGTGTATAGTCATCAGTGTAAGCGGGTGAGAACAATAAGAGATTCCCTTCATTACCTCTTAGACAACAGAAGCTAATCTCGTGCAGAAACAGGTGGTAGCCATTAGTGAAGCCATTGTGGGTCATCTGAGTCATAGTTAACGGAATGATCTTCAAGTGGTCATCATAACAACGCTGGGCACTTACAAGGTTGTTACACGTCATGGCCCTAAACGTTCTGAAAACGACCAAGATCATTAGTACCGTTTACTGAGTCAGTTGCAAGCTATTAAGACATAGGAGAGACTGGTCTGTGAACTACTGAAGCGCTCTAACATTAACTGTGCAGCAGTGGGATGTCAACAAAGGTGTCACTCGCGAAGATGTTTTGGAAACAATCTCTGAGGTATATCACCAGTCTTCTGACGATTGGGGACGCCGTACTGTGTCTTGAAAGTAACCTGTACAGACGAGCATCATAGAAATGGTTGTGATTCACTTCAAGAACATTGTCTGGTAACAGCTGTGTATGTCCCGAGGGAGATAAAGGATACTTTATTACTATTACCTATACAGTCCTGAAAGCGGCCAGTATCGCCGGAGGACCCTGGTGGTGTTGTGGTCCAGTCTATCAGCGCAACAGAACAGCTGTGTGTATCCTCAGGGTGTCAAGGAAGCTCTCATGATTGTAAAAGCGAACTGGAAGAGTCTGGAACCACCCAATGGTCGTGGAAGTGACTGTGGTCAATCGACATCCTTTATAAACAGCTGTGTGTGTCCTCGAGGCATAGAGATATATTCCATGATTCCTCTAACGTCCCCGAGGAAGTTGAGACTGTGGACGAGGCTGTGATCCAGGTCATTGATGTCGTCTGGACAAGGCTGTGTATATACTTAAAACCACAAGGATATTTTTTCATCCCTGTAGCATGCTGGAAATGACTGTGATGCTCCCTGAGGCGACAAGGGAGCTGTTGTCATTATATATACTTAGTACAATATGGGTTGCGGTTGTCCAATGGATACAGCACTCGCCTCCTGTTGGTAAGAGCTTTGGTTTTCACCGGATCCCCCAGCTGTGAATGGACTCCTGACTTTACAGTTAGGGAAAAGCTGTCAAGTCCACTACCTTGTATACCGATAAAAAGCTCATTGTACAGTGTGCTGTATCCCCACCGCCCCTAACGGCCCATGAGGCGTACAGGACCGACCCTCATTTTTTCTCTGGGAGACACTAGAGGAGCTGAATGGTGTTATGAGCTCGTAACCTAACCTAACCTAACTCAGGGGATTTTGGTTTATAGAACTTTGTTCATTCTTAATTTTTCGTAGAGTCTTATTCTCTGGGATTTTATCTGATGGGATTTTCTCCATTAGAATTTTATACTTTGGTATTTTGTTCGTGTGTGGGCTATGAGCAGCAGTCCCCAGCTGTCGACCGTCAACTGTGGCCCGGGATGGGACGGGACGGGACGGGATGGGACGGTCCTGGCCAATTGTCCTGAAATGGAACTACTGAGTAGATTGTTACAACTCACTGAATCAGGTCCTTGGATCGGAAGGCGATTGTGGAATTAGTGGCGATTGGAAGCGGATCGGCATGAAAAAGAGGAAGAAAGAGAGAGAAAAGGAGACAGAGAGAGACAGAGATGCCTACCACGTATACTAGTATTACTTATACCACCACGTACACCACCACCACGTACACCACCACCACGTACACCACCACCACGTACACCACCACCACGTACACCACCACCACGTACACCACCACCACGTACACCACCACCACGTACACCACCACCACGTACACCACCACCACGTACACCACCACCACGTACACCACCACCACGTACACCACCACCACGTTCACCACCACCACGTACACCACCACCACGTACACCACCACCACGAACACCACCACCACGTACACCAGCACCACATACACGCCCAAGTACACGTCCACGTACCAGAGAGCGATGATTGGTTAACTGGTCGGAGGGGGCGCATGTGGCCAGCGAGGAGACGGGAACACCCAAATTAAAGGCCTCGATTTTATGCATCACTGTTTATCGTCTCTCTCTCTGAGCCAAGATTACCAGAGACAGATAGAATATACAAGTAAAAATCGTCTATAAACCAGAAACAAGAGAGAGAGAGAGAGAGAGAGAGAGAGAGAGAGAGAGAGAGAGAGAGAGAGAGAGAGTTTTACCGCTGTTTAATATGACAAAATCATTGACTCCTCGCTTGATCTACGGCGTCACGGTGAAAAATTTTTCCCCCGTGGCAGTGTGGGGGATGGTGTGGGCTGCCCTGCTTCGCCCACACCCACCCACACTGTCACACTCACCCCACACCTACACCAAACTTTCACACACACTCTAACTCACATCTACACCCACATTATCGCCTTCACCCACACCCTCACCCACTCTATCGCCCTCATCCACACCCACACTCCATTCTCACCCACACACAGTCACACCCACACACTCACCCTCACCCACACACACAGTCACACCCACACCTACACCCTCACTCACACATACGTTATTCTCGAAGAAAGAAAGAAAGAAAGAAAGAAAGAAAGAAAGAAAGAAAGAAAGAAAGAGGAAAAAGAAGAAAATAAAAGAAATAAAGATAAAAAGAGAGAAAGGAAGAAAAAACATAGAATCAAAGATAAAGAAAAGAGAGAAAGAGATAGAGAGAAAGAGAAGAAAAAATAGTGAAACGAAGACTATAATCCATCCATATAATCCGAATTATATAACGATCATAAACTAAAAACAATTATACCTTATTTTTACATTAATAATTTTGGTCGGTTGTACCTCTAAGACCAAAACACCTCCAAATAATTAATGAAACTTTCTTAATGTACAAATTTCTCGCTACAGGACCCGGGAACATACCCACTAAAATAAACGCTCTTGTTAGTTCATTTACCTTGACGATTTACAGGTAAGAATATCATTAAATTACGGATAGAAGGTCTTGATGTGGTTGAAACACCTCCATTGGAGTTTGTCATGTGGTTGGTGGTTGTCGAGTTATTGGGTAATGGGGAGCTTATGAAAATTCAGGTACACACAGGTGAATGTTGATAGTTAGAGAGTTATTACAGGGATGTTAGAGCCAGTATATACATCAAAGAGAGAGGGGGCGTAGAAAACAAGATACACAGAAAGAGATGAAGAGAAAATGAAAGAAAAGAGACTAAGAACATGGGGTAAGAGAGAGAGAGAGAGAGAGAGAGAGAGAGTTATAAGTAGTATTGTGTAGTCAATCATTGCACAGGGTAGCAGGGAGCTGACACAGGTTGAAGTCGATCACAATGAGGTGCAGTGTAGGTTGCAGGATGGTTGCAGTAGGTTGCAGGCTGGTTGCATTAGGTTGCAGGTTGGTTGTAGTAGGTTGGAGGATGGTTGCAGTAGGTTGCAGGTTGGTTGCAGTAGGTTGGAGGGTGGTTGCAGTAGGTTGGAGGATGGTTGGAGGATGGTTGCGTGGAGTTACGGGTTGGTTGCGGGGTTGCGGGTTGGTTTGCAGTGGGTTGCGGGTTGGTTGCAGAAGAGGTTGCAGGTTGGTTGCAGAAGGTTGCGGGTTGTTGGTTGCAGTAAGTTGCAGGTTGGTTTTGATGGGTTGCAGGTTGGTTACAATGGATTGGAGGATGGTTGCAGTGGGTTGGAGGATGGTTACGGTAGGTTGCAGGTTGGTTGCAGTAGGTTGGAGGATGGTTGCAGTAGGTTGCAGTAGGTTGGAGGATGGTTGCAGTGGGTTTGCAGGTTGGTTGCAGAAGGTTGCCGGGTTGGTTGCAGTAGGTTGCAGGTTGGTTGCAGAAGGTTGCGGGTTGGTTGCAGAAGGTTGCGGGTTGGTTGCAGTGGGTTGCGGGTTGGTTGCGTGGGTTGCAGGTTGGTTACAGTGGGTTGGAGGATGGTTGCAGTGGGTTGGAGGGATGGTTTGCAGTGGGTTGCGGGTTGGTTGCGGTAGGTTGGAGGATGGTTGCAGTGGGTTGCAGTGGGTTGGAGGATGGTTGCGGTAGGTTGCAGGTTGGTTTGCAGAGGTTGCGGGTTGGTTTGCAGTGGGTTGCAGGGTTGGTTTGCAGTGGGTTGCCGGGTTGGTTGCCAGAAGGGTTGCAGGTTGGTTGCCAGAAGGTTGCAGGATGGTTGCAGTAGGTTGCAGGTTAGTTTGCAGTAGGTTGCAGGTTGGTTGCAGAA
The DNA here is from genome assembly GCF_018991925.1 of Homarus americanus. NCBI lineage: Eukaryota > Metazoa > Arthropoda > Malacostraca > Decapoda > Nephropidae > Homarus > Homarus americanus. The sequence goes on from NW_024743588.1 coordinate 401,466, forward strand.
GGTTGCAGGATGGTTGCAGTAGGTTGCAGGTTGGTTGCAGAAGGTTGCAGGTTGGTTGCAGTAGGTTGCAGGTTGGTTACAGTAGGTTGCAGGTTGGTTGCAGTAGGTTGCAGGTTGGTTACAGTAGGTTGCAGGTTGGTTGCAGAAGGTTGCAGGGTTCTTTCCTTGTGAGAGTAATTACCTTACCTGAGTCTGGTGGCCTCATGAGGGTGTTTCTGCGCCGGCGGGACAGAGGTGTTGAGCTACACAGGGTCTGCCTCGTGACCTTTGACCTGTGTTGAGGGTGTATAATGACCAGGGAGGGAGGGTGGAGAGAGGAGAGAGGGAGGGTGGGGAAGGGGAGAGGGAGGGTGAGGAAGGAGAGAGGGAGAAAGGAGCGAGGTAGGGTAATGCAATGGTAAGAGGAGGGAAGGGAGAGGAAGGGTAAGAGAGGGAGAGTAAGAAATCAGAGAAGGAGAAGGTAGGGTGATGAAAGGAGAGATACAGTGAGGTAGGAGAGAAAGGCGTTAAGGAAGTGGGAGGAAAATAAGAAAAAGTTTAGATATGGTTAAGTTAGGTTAGGTTAGGTTAGGGTTCTGATATGTTAAGCTAGAGAGACAGACCTGTATGGACCTGTTCTTCATCAGGTACTGGACACAGGTCACACCAGGTTGACGCGTCCTTCTTGCAGTAATCCGTATTAATCCCTCGTTGACCACATGCTTGGGGTGTCAAGATGACCTGACCCAGCCTGACCTCAGTAGGATTTGCCCCCAGGATTAGAGTTCACCGATTGGATTCTCAAAGATTGGAAATTTAATTTTTTCCCCCAATATCTGGTGTGAAAACGCATCTTACTGATTCACTTAAACTGCGACATAAACACATGAATTCGTAAGTTTTTTTCCTCATTTAGTAGTTATGAGAGAACGAATTAACTAACTCACTTTAAGGATCACCTGAAGATTAACCCCCTAACTTATTTTATCTTAAGGTTAACCACTGTAACCTAACCGAAACTAACCCCACACGTACCGTTAAGTTAAGATGTTTAATAATTATCAACCAAAATAACCTGAGGGGGGGGGGTGCTAATCTTCATGTAATCTCACTTAAGTTACGACATGAATACTCTCAAAATTTCCTATGATCATTTTCCCCAAACTTGAAATAAACTAAAAAAAATTATTTTCTCTCTATTTATAAATAAAACAGATGATAACATAAGCCCATATCTGAGGTCAATCTTCAACTAGGTCAGACGAGGTCACAGTAGTTAAGTTTATCGCACCAACCATCATTAATGGAAGGATTGAGACCGTTTATGTGTGTGTGTGCTGACCACCTCTAAGGCGCTTGTCACTGATGCCAGATGAGATACTCGGCCCTAAAGAAAACAATAGAGGGATCAAGGTGTAATTTTGTCACCTTTTGGCCGTATGGTGAGTTGGCAACACTTGGTGATGGGTAGACGGGGAGATGTTTGATGATAAGGGAAGGAGGAGGAGGAGGAGAGGACGAGGTGGGGAGGAAGTAGAGGAGATGGGGAGGAAGATGAAGAAGAGGGAGAAACAGAAGATAAAGAAGGAAAGGAAGAGGAGGATGTCTGAGTGAATAAACGAAATGCTAAAAATATCTCAAAACACCACGAGACATTACGAGTATAATATCTCTAAAAGGACAGGAGGAGACGTTGACGATCTCTTGATGTACAGAGAGAGAGAGAGAGAGAGAGAGAGACTCACCATTATACCAACAGAATGGAGGAGACTTTGATAATCTATATATATGAGGAGACTCTTGATGCTTGCATCTCTCAGCTGGTTGAACGAGACTTTAGAGATCAGGAGACAGAGAGAGAGAGAGATAAAGACACCTCTTATCATATAGTCCATCGGATCTCTCAACACGTAGAGAAATTTCACCAACCAGAATATAACCCAAAAGTCTCTCCGTCGCCGCCTATACCGAACGAGACATTAAGGAGATCTCTCGGTTAACCGGACAAGAAGAGACTTTAAACCCCCGGGAGATTTTTTTAGAGATAATGCCCTCAGCACTTCCCACTCAAGCGGTGTTCGGATTTCAGGGGAGATTTAGCGAGATGTCGCTTGAGATAGAGAGAGAGAGGAACTAAAAACGTGTGAGTGTGCGACCGATAGTACCAGGAATTTCCTTTTTACTTTATTATATTAATTCAGTTCAGCACAGGTAAGATGTCTAGTGCAGGTACAGTACAGGTAAAAAGACAGGTAAGAAGGTTGTTACAGGTACAGTACAGGCAAGAGGACAGAAAACGTCTAAATACCACACACGTTACAAATAAACATAAAAACAAGTGACTATCGTGTTTTAACCATTAGAAACGCCTGAATACTATAAACACCACAGGTAAACATAAAAACAAGTAACTATCGTGTCTTCAACCAATAAGAACGCCCGATTACTATAAACATCACAATTAAACATAAAAACAGGTGACTGTCGGTCGGTCTCGTGCTGATAAACACAGCACTGAGACTTAATATGGTGGAAAATATCAGATACCGCGACTCAATTATTGATCAGTGAATGAGGTTGATCAGTGTGGACTAATTAATGATCTTGTAATTGACGGTCAGCTGTACTCACCCACCCGCCGTTGTGGTTGTTGTTGTTTTTGGTATATGAGGAAGTTGTGGTTGTAGTTGTTGATGTTGTTGTTGTTGTGGTTGTAGTTGTTGATGTTGTTGTTGTTGTTGTTGTTGACGTGGTTGTAGTTGTTGTTGTTGTGGTTGGGATGTAGGAAGTTGTTATTTTTGTTCTCCTTTAACTCTCTCTCTCTCTCTCTCTCTCTCTCTCTCTCTCTCTCTCTCCTCTCTCTCTCTCTCTCTCTCTCTCTCTCTCTCTGTATCTCACCGCCGTCTCTCCGTGGCCTCTCTCTCTCTCTCGTTCTCTCTCTCTCCGTGCTTATCTCGTGTATCCGTCACTATCTCTCTCTCCATCAGTAACCCAGGAAGGAGACCGGCTGCCATCGTCCACATTTCCGCCCTTGTTCTCTCTGTCTCTCACTGCTGCTACAGAAATACCCAGCTCATTTTACCATTGATTCCTGATAACATTATTAGTGGTACGAGCCAACCTCTCTCTCTCTCTCTCTCTCTCTCTCTCTTTTGCTTGCCCTTTCTCCTCCTTTCTATATTTCGGAAGGGGAGAGAGAGAAGGCGGTAGGAAATGAGGGACAGAAAGAGAGAGAGAAAAAGAGAGACGCTTAAATAGGGATAGAGAGAGAAAAAATAGAGAGAAAGGAGACAGAAAAAACAAGTTGAGAGAAAGTGAAAAAGACAATTTGAGAAAGAAAGACAAATATAGAGGTAACTAGAGAGAGAGAGAGAGAGAGGGGAGGGAAGGAGCAAACAGAGTTGGTGTTATTGGCTATCCTTGTGTTACCAGTTCCGGTATTCCTGTTAATCTATACACATATATTCGTGAATGATCTATTAAACACATTTTCATAAATAAGTTGTAGTTTTTATCTTAGTATCGATTAATGTTATTAGTTTTGTTTGCTGTTCACTCTGAATAATAATAATAATAATAATAATAATAATAATAATAATAATAATAATAATAATAATAATAATAATAATAGGCATTCCAAGTGATATCATCTGAGGATTAAACACCAAAACACTAACCTAACCTAACCTAACCTAACCTAACCTAACCCCTCCAGGGTGATGAGGTTAGGTTAGGTTAGAAGGGGATAGGTTGGGTTAGGTTAGATTAGGTTAGGAGGGAAGTAAAGATTTAATCGTATAGATCTCTGATAATACCGAGCCAGCGTTTTGTCTCCGCCAGGCAGATGTTCGCTCGACTGGGAGGGATTTTCTTTAAACGAGATCGATAAGGTTGGGTGAATGGAAGAGGTCGAAGTACAGCTGAAACCCTTAGTGGAAACCCTTAGTGGAAACCCTTAAATGGAGCCCTTAAGGGAAATCAGTAAAGTAAATCCTTAGTGGAAGCCCTTTTTGGGAAACCCTTAAATGAGACCCTTACAGGAAACCTAAGGTCGAGGTTCTCAATGAGGGAGAGGGTAGTGAAGAGGGGTGGAGAAAGAAGGGAGAGGGAGGAAAGGTAGAGGGAGAGGAGGGAGGGAAGAGTGAGGAGGGGAGGGAAGAGGGAGAAAACAGGAATGAGCGAGGGGGGGGCGGAGAGAAGAGAGGAGGTAGGAGAGAGTAGGGAGGGGATCGAGTGAGGGAGGGAGGGAGGTAGGTCGGGTGGTGAGATAAGCATCACAGATGGTTGTCTATGGGCGATACTCGTAGATGTGATCAAGTGACGGACTCTCACTCGCCTGCCGCCTGTGTTTCTCACTCTACAACAGCCAGCCGACCGTGTTTCTCACTCTACAACAGCCAGCCGACCGTGTTTCTCACTCTACAACAGCCAGCCGACCGTGTTTCTCACTCTACAACAGCTAGCCGACCGTGTTTCTCACTTTACAAGAGCCAGACGACTGTGTATCTCTTTAACTGTATATCTGTCAGTGGATCATGTAATTAGTAGTACCTGTACCTGCCTGTTGTTCTCTTTACTGAGGAAGAGAACCAACACGTCTCCTCTCTGGTCTCCGACAGTCGTACAAATCTTTCTCTTGTTCTATAGTTAAGCTCAGGTGTGTGTGATCATTACCTCTCACTGTAAGACCTCCTGTTCTTCACTATACCCCCTACCAGCGTCGCCTAAATACCAAAATAGGTGATCACCCAACGCCCCATATTCTATAATCCTCTACCCGCACACAAGCCCCGCCTCCGTTTTCTATAATCCGTGCGGCAGCCCCTGGACCCATTCTCTGTAACAAGGGATAATGGTAGGGTTTAGGACGATGGCTCTGGCTAATCCACATGAGGAACAATGTATATAAACAATAGCCAATACTGTCCTTGTGGTGACCGTCTTGCGCCTCGGCCGTATAAGACTCCAGACGGAGACTTATAACTGTTGTTTGTTTTGTTTTGGTCGTGTTGGAAGCTTAGAGAGTGAGAGGGAGGCGGTGTGTGTGTGCGCAGTGCCTGTTTACAAGCTTAGAGATGTCTGCTTTCTGCCGCGCCCCGAGTTGATAACTAAACCTAACCTAACCTACCCCCCCCCACATAGGTTGCGTTCGGGTGTTTAATCATCAGATGAATTAAACTGGGATATCTAATCTACGCATGAGCCCACTTAACTAACCTCCATTAAATATATTAACAGAAGCCTTCCAAACCTCATCACTAATAGCAGGTATAACGTAATTAACTCCAGGTAACTAACTACCTTGATAACTCCGACGCAACCTTACTTATGTCGACCAATCATTAAGTAGAGAGCCTAATGAGGGAGTGATAAGAGCCTAATGGAGAATTTGTGTTAAGTGTGAGGGCCTTCGTCACGCTGTGTTAAGTGTTTATTAAGTAGGTTTATTTTATGTCTTAAGTTAAGGAGCCACTATCATCATTTACTTATGTCTGTGTCTAAGTCCTTCTGTGTGTGTGTGTGTGTGTGTGTGTGTTTAGTTCTGGTGATCGTGGGTCCTGAAGTGTGGGTCGTGGACGTTTGGGGTTGGACAAGGCTGCGACAGACAGGTGGTGACTGACAATGCCAGGTTTACCTCTTCCTCAGTTAAATGTTTCCTCGTGCCAGCAGGCCTTGATCACCTCCCCGATAACACCTGATAGCGGGGTGGTCGGGCGGGAAAAGCATCCGTACACAGATCTACAGGACGATAACAAACCGAAAAACACTGATATTGGGGTAAAATACAACATATTCTCGTCCCCAGAATCATGACGGGTCGTTCTGAATCTTAAAATGTCTCTATGAATCATTAATTGCATTCCACTAACCTCATTTTTCTCACAAATGAATAAAAATATTAAATGGCTTTCATAAGTTAGGTGTTTAAGATTTTTGATAAACAGTCGACTTATGTTTACTGTCTATATTATTTCGTTAATTCTCTCTCTCAGAATCTGTCAAGTAGAATCATCGTAAGTCTCCCTCAGGAGGTGTAACAGTTAGCTCGTCGTCAGCCCCAGGTAGTGTGGGTGTTCCTATCACAACACTCGACCCACAACAGGTAATCAAAGTGGCCGACGTCTCCACCTCTTCCTCCTGTCACCCTTTCTCCCGGGTCTCTTGACTGTAGGGTCGAGGGACACTGTCACAGCACTCAGCGGTGACGAAGGGCTTCAAGTTCCTCCAGGAAGGGACATGATGGAAGCCACTTAGTCCTCCAGGAGCTGTATGGTTGGTAGGATGACCTTCTATCTAACGGAAGAGTTAAGGAGAGCCCCTGGTGTTCTACTGAACGACGTACTTCAAGAATTCATTCAGGAGAGGATGTGATAGATGCCACAGAGTCCTACAAAGATGACAAAGACTTCAACGCACCCTACAAAACAGTTAATATACCTCCAAACCCGCAAATACACCTCCTAAACGGTACCATACCTCCCCGACTACACCATACCATCCAAAACAGCCAAAAAAGTCCTCAAAAACATTATAAATCTTAGCTGTCATTGCCTTGCCATCTTCACCTCAAGTTACCGTCCAGCGCGTCAGGTCAATTCTGTCACATGTTGTCCCTTAAGTTTATATGGTTGAGGGTCACCATGTCAACAAGTATGAGGTGACCTGCGCCTTGACCCTTGACATGTGGGAAAGGTATAGGATGGGTTAGGACCTGAAGGAAAGGAGGATGGGACAATTGGTCAAATAGGCCATTAGTCCTGCCGGTCCCTAATCTAACCTAACCTCTTGCCAATTCCTCCCAGGCTCTCACATCTTCCAACTCCCTCCAAGCTTCCACAGCTGGTAAAGATGACCCCTCCTCTCCAGTGTGCAGTCATCCCCTAACTCATACCAGCCACCGCCCACCCCATACATTTCTCCTCTCAGCCCCTCCTTCCCCTCCCCTCTCACTACCCCTCCCTTAACTCACCTCACACACACACACACACATCACCGTCTATCCCATGCATGCCTACCAATACTACCTCCTCCCTCTCCCTTTTCTTCTCCGTCTCCTCACTCTCTCCCTCTCCTCATCTTCGTCCCCTCCCTTTCCTTCTTGTTCTCCTCGTATATGAACCTCTGTCTTGCGTGGCAGTGAGTAGTGATACCACCCTCAGTGTCAAGACCTGACTGAATTACTCACAATAGGCAAACTGTACTACAAGCTTTGTCAATAAATTTGTTAAACTAAACTAAAAACTTCTCTTCCCTCACCCCCTCTCCCTTTACTTCTCTAGCATGCCCACAAGCCTCCTTACCCGCCTTCCATACCCCCGTTACCCCTCCCTCGACAGATCCCGGAGGCCCAAGGGGTCATCTACCACTTCACGGGGAGAGTTATGGTGACCCCTCAGCCGAGGTCAACACACTCTCTCTCTCTCTCTCTCTCTCTCTCTCTCTCTCTCTCTCTCTCTCTCTCTCTCTCTCTCTCTCTCTCTCTCTCTCTCAGTAGACCTCATGATATTGACTTCACTTACCCTCCCTCATCCGTCCTTCTCCTCAACTCCCTCTCCTTCCCCTTTCCTTTACCTCTCCATTTCTCCTCCCCTCTTTCTCTCTCGCCCTCTCTTTCTTCTTCCCCTTTCCCCTCTCCTCTCCTCCTCTTTCCCCCCCCTTCCTTTTCCTCCCTCTTCATTTCTTCTCTCTCTTCTCTTCTTCTCCTCACTTCCCCCTCACCCTCTTCCCCTAAAGATACTACCCATATCCCTAACTAAATTCTTGAAGTTACGCTGATAGATAAGACATTTTGACGTCCCATTAAAATTGTTTACTAATTCTCTCTCTCTCTGGGTATCGTGGGTGTTTGATATACTGGCTAAATAAACTCTTTCTGAATATCAATGAGATAGTCTTCATTAGTTATGTGTGTGTGTGTGTGTGTGTGTGTGTGTGTGTGTGTGTGTGTGTGTATGTGTGTGTGTGTGTGTGTGTGTGTGTGTGTGTGTGTGTGTGTGTGTGTGTGTGTGTGTGTGTGTGTGTGTGTGTGTGTGTGACGAGGAGTTTAAGATTTTTAAATGTGTTCTCACAATTAATTTTTAACTTACGCTTTAACTAGAGGTGTTTGAGTGCTTCTAACTGACTCAGGTAAGGTAAGACGTAAATGCAGGCTAGGTTAGGTTAGGCGAAGTTAGGCTAAGTTAGGTTAGGTTAGGCTAGGTTATGTTTAGTTAGGTTAGGTTAGGTTAGGTGAGGTTAAGGTGATCTCTTCTCCTTCCACAGGTAAAACAGGTGAGACTCTCTCCCTCAATACACCTGCAGGCCTAATTAGACTTAAAGGTACAGCAGAAGGTATCATAAAGTCGCACCACGTGTTGGGATTTAAAAGTTTTAACTGGACCACGCATTAGAAATTTAGGGTTTTTGGAGGATAGTAATATTTTAAATGGTTTGTTTAAGTTTGTAAAGTTCTTTACGATATTGTGAAACACTGAGGTTGTGAAGGTTGGGTGAAGGTATATATATATATATATATATAAGAACATACGAAAATAAGGAGCCTGCAATAGGCCGGTTGGCCTGTGCATGGCAGCTCCTGTCGAGAGTTACAACCACTCTCTCTCGTCCATGAATCTATCTAGCCTCCTTTTAAGACTTTCCAGCGTTCCAGCACTTACTACACAGTTGCTAAGCTTGTTCCACTCGTCCACCACCCTATTTGTGAACCAGTTTCTTCCTATCTCCCTCCTAAACCTAAATTTATCCAACTTGAATCCGTTGCTACGAGTCTTATCCTGCTCGGATATTATAAGATCTTTATCTATATCTCCTTTAATGATTCCTTTCACCCAATACTTCTATCATATCTCCCCGCACTCTTCGTCTTTCTCGGGAATGCAAGTTAGTTTCTTTAATCTATCTTGATATGGAAGGTTTCTAGTCCCGGAATCATTTTCGTCATTCTTTGCTACACCGACTCCAGTGAATTGATATCCATTCTATAATAAGGGCACCAGAACTGAACAGCATAATCGAGGTGCGGCCTGACTAGCGCAAAATATAGTTGCAATATGACCTCTGCACTCTTATTACTTACACTTCTAGATATAAAACCTAATACTCTGTTTGCCTTATTTCGAACACTAAAGCACTGTTTTCTAGGCCGTAGGTCCGGGCTTACAAGTACCCTTAAGTCTCTTTCACAAGTCGACTTCTCTAGTTTGATGTTGTTAAGGTTGAATACGTTGACAGTTGTTGTTCTTCTAGACAGACAGACAGAGAGTGAAAGAGCAAGAGAGACAGAGAGAGAAAGAGAGAGAGAGAGAGAGAGAGAGAGAGAGAGAGAGAGAGAGAGACTCAACACCTTCTACAAACCTCTTGAATCCTCGTCACCACACCTCTAAGCCTACCCTCCCAACCCTCCACCTACCCTCCAGCCCTCCACCTACCCTCCAGCCCTCCTCACATTGTTCTCTGCACTGTTGACCTTCTGTCTCCCTTTGACCGCGAGTGAGGTCACAATAGGTCGTGCTGGGAATGACCTCCTCCTCCCTTCCTCAGGTACTGGGTCACTGTGAGAATTATACCCCCATTCCCCCCTCGCACCCCCCATTCCCCCCTCTTAGGATCTTCATGGGATGTGAGGTACAGACACCTCTTAGGTTAGGTTAGGTTAGGTTAGGTTAGGTTAGATTAGGTTAGATTAGAACGATTGGAGGTTAGGTTAGGTTAGATTAGATTGGAGACGATTGGAAAAGTATATAGGGGTTGGGGAGGGGTGGAGGGGGTTAGGGAAGGGGTTGTGGAGGCTTAGGTGAAGGGGACAGTACTGACAGGTGAGACAGCCTGAGGGCGCCCTAAACCACAGGTGTAAACTCACTACCTACTGGGCATTGGACGTCCACGGGCAATAGCAAGTACTATTAGGGTTAGGTTAGGTTGGATTAGTTTAGGTTAGGTTATTTTAGGTTAAATTAGGTTAGGTTATCGTTAGGGTGGTTAATCTTCAGGTGGTTCAAGAAATCGTATAAATCTTCAGCCCTGGAGACAAGACCAAACGGGTAGGATCCTTTTGCCTCCTTCACTCCACATCCTTAGGCGGTCCTGATGTCCTTCAAACACTCAAGCACCAACGGTTTGACGCGAGGGAGGGAGGGAGGGAAGACATGAAGGGAGGAGGAGGGGTAGGAATGGAAGTCTTGTAGAGGGGGTGAGAAGGTAGGGGAGGAGAGGAGGGGGTGAGAAGGTAGGGGAGGAGAGGAGGGGGTGAGAAGAGGGAGAGAGTAGAAGAGAGGGAAGAGGAAGATAGAGATAGTAGGAGGTTGAAGGAGGAAGTAAGGAAGGGGATAATGGAGGAATTGTTCGGGTAAATAATGAGTTAGGGAGGGGGAGTAAGGGAGGGGTAGGGGGAGGGACAGTGTAAGGGTGGAGGGTTGGAGGGAGACAGACAGACGGTGTTTACCCAGCAGACTAACACACTCGGCAGTGGTCGTCACTTACCGTCCCGCCGCCAGAGCAAACTTACCAACAGCCTCCTCGTGTCAACAGAGATGCGCTGGACGGGAGGGTGGAGGGTCGCCCTTCTGAGGGAATGTTAGACAGGCTTGACGGGGACCATAGTGTTGGAACATCCTGTCTATGGGGAAAGTTAGAGAATAGGACACTGGAGGTAGGCGGGGATATAAGGATACCTCGTATAGTGAGGGTTAGGACACCTTAAGTCTGGTGACACTTCGACTTCGTGGGATTAAAGAATTCCTATTTCCCGTAAGCCTTGATCCCGCCTCCTATCGCCTACAGGATAACTACGGCAGCGTCTCCCCCTCCTCCAAGTACGCCTAGGGATTACATTCCCTTTCATAATTGATAATTTTCCGGAAAATAATTTCATTCACCTCTGGATGAATAGGTATAGAGGCCAGAGGGCTGTGACGTGACCCACAGTACGCGAGCACCTGGATAATCTCCCACCACTCCACCTGCTCTCCATGTCTTCCTTATTGACAAATCTCTTACACAAATTTGTAGATTACGGGAGACATCCGGCTCGTGTGGCCCAGGAGGCCCTCCACGGATGTCCCTCATCTGTCTCACCTCGCCACACCCGTCTCACCCGTCTCACCCGCCACACCCCGTTGGATCCGTCCTTAGAAGAAAAGATGTTATCTGTCGCAAACCGTCGCATCCCATAGAATCCGACGCAAACCGTCCATCTAATGCCCTTCGTCGTGCAGCCTGTCGGACGCTGTCGCACCACAACTTACGGTCGCATCCCGTCGGAGCTGTCGCAACCCGTCCCTCTCTGGATGCCCCTCATCTGTTCGCATTCCGCCGGACCGTCGCACCCTATCCCATCCTGTCGCAGCCCACCTCTCATCTGACATCACCTCCTCTGTTGCATGCCGTCGCACCCTGTCGCAGACGTCGTAACGAGTCCCCTCATTTGACGTCCCAAGCAATACTCTCTGTGATGGTGTTGTCGCTGGCCACGTTTTTTACCAGGTGCTCCACAACCCCCTCTACACCCCCGCCCAGGTTATTTATTTTGTGAGGGCGGGACCTACGTCAACGTTGTTCACTTGTACACACTTGGTGACGTGGGGGGAGGGGGGTGCTGGTGCCTCTCGCAAGACTCACCTGTTGTAGCTTTGTCACCCAACCAAACCTGTCACCCGGCACCAAGACACAGCCATGGGAAGAGAAATGTTTCTAATTTGTATATGTGTGTGTGTGTGTGTGTGTGTGTGTGTGTGTGTGTGTGTGTGTGTGTGTGTAATAATAATAATAATAATAATTAACGGTTTATGAAGAAAACATGGCAGCCCGAAGGCTGAAAATATACAATGAACAGAGATGATAAGTTACATGTGGTGAAATCGGGGAGTGAGTCACTTGATTGACAAAAGCTTTCAATACAGTGTGTGTGTGTGTGTGTGTGTAAAACTACAAACGTTGAACACCAAATTACTTAACTCTAGGCTACCAATCACTCCCTCCCTCACCACACTCTAACGGGACTTCTAAAGCCTCTCACGGGTAGGTAGGACTCGTAGGACTCATGTTACGGCCCTTCACACCCCGATACTCTCGTTTATAGGATACACCGGCCTGGTCAGCGAGAGTCCTGTGGGTAGTTAGCAGATTGTCACTCCTGTGATCCTCTAATCCTGGAGGAAAGGTTGGCTGTAGGAGGATGGGGAGGGGGGGGGGGCAGTAAGGAGTGAGAGGGAGGGGATGGAGTTAGGGGGAAGGGAGAATAAATAGTGGATAGGGAAACCTCAGGGACATTTCGCTGTCACTCCCTTAAAATTTTACTGGGAAGGACAAACCTACGTAACCTAACGTAACCTAACCTTATCAAACGTCACCTACCTTGAATATGTTTGGTGGGGGAGAAGGAAGCAAATATCCCCCACCTATAGTTCATGGGAAAGAGGGAGGGAGGAAGGAGGGCATATATACCTAGAAGGGAGAAGAAAAGAGGGTAAGAGGAGGGAGGGGGAGGGATGAGATGGGACAGTTGGAAGCGAAGTGATTGTGTAGGGAGGAGGAGGGAGGGAGGGTAGGTAAGGAGGGTAGGGAGGGTAGGAGGGTAGGTAGTGGTTTTGTTTACATGGTATTTGACGCCTGGTATTCATCTGTCGTGTGTGATGGTAGTCCGTGTGTGTGTGTGAGAGAGGTACCACGTGGCGCTCACAGGGTCCAGTCACAACCACTTCCCGAGAGAGAGGGGGAAAGGAAAGAGAGACAGAAAAGAGAGAAAGAAAGGGAAAGAGAGATAAAGTGAGAGAGAATGGGAAAGAGAGAAAAGAAAAAAGACAGACAGACAGACAGATGGGTAGAGAAGGAGAGACACAATACAAGAGACAAACAGACAGACAGACAGACAAAAAAATCCGACTATTTACTTGTATATATTCATGGAAGAGAGAGAGAGAGAGAGAGAGAGAGAGAGAGAGAGACAAAAATAGACAGAGAGTTTTTTTTTTATTGGGCACTCCCCTACATCCTTGTGTAAGGTGAAGCGCAGAAGCGTTTACAGCGCCCAACAGGGAAGCATGCTAAGTTCATGCTTGCCTTTATGTCTCACGAGTTAAGGGCGTAGAAGTCTGAAGAGTCAAGGGCGTAGAAGCCTCCAACAACTCCCTGAATACGAATTCGCAACTTTTCGACTTACACCAGGTACCTACTTTACTGCTAGGTGAACAGGGACTAATGGGGGCTAGGAAGTAAGTCCAAACAACTTCCATCGGCCCGGGAATCGAAACCGTGACAGCTCGCTTGCGAGGCAAGAACGGTACCGCTTCTACCACCGGTCCCCCTAGAGAGAGAGTTTGACCCAATATGAGGATCCAAAATGAGAGAGGTGCCAGGTGACCTCTTGACCTCTCATGACCTGGAAGGCCCACCCATCAACAGCACTTAGGCAGGAACCACTAATTTCACCTAGAGGTCGTCAGTTGACCTCCACTCATGTTCTGGTCTAAGTCATTACCCACCTGGTGATGAGAGGGAAGTGAGGGGGGGGGGGGATGCTGTTACTTTTTTCCAGTAAATTGCTATTACCACTGATACTTTTTTCATAGCTTGTAGTTATGTCCCCTCGTGTTGGTGGTCCGTGACTTCACGAAAATTTTACATGGTTTTACATTTTTCACCACTTTTCAATATTATGATTGTGTCTAAAGATTCGCCATATTGTGCCTTGTCTGAAGAGTAGTAGTAGTAGTAGTAGTAGTAGTAGTAGTCACTGAATGCCGCATAGATCTGCGGCTCAACTAACTCAACACAGATAGGATAGCTACTTATGTATTAGGATATTTAATTTTAAGGTATTAAAATGGCGGCGAAGGTGAGGCTATTGGGGGAGGCTGGAGGCCATTGAAAAATAAATAAATAAATTAGTTATAGTTGTAGTAGATGTGTTAGGCCCAACACCTCAGCGTCATACGAGACGAGGGTTTATCAGAGGCTCGTGAGGGTAGAGGGTCGATTATCACCTGAGACAGTATCTACCTCCACCCACCCCTCACCACCCTCAACACTACCTTCACCCACCCACATAAAAAATAAAATTCACGTCTTTGCGGGCTATGGCATTCGCTATTGGTCTTTGCTCATCATGATCTGCGTTGATTGGTCCTGTCCACCATCACGTGAGATGATGAACTGCGTTGATTAGTTCTTGTTTACAACTGTTGATGTGCGTTGATTGGTTGTGTTCTTCACGGCGTATGATGCTGAAATGTTGATTGGTTCTTATCCACCATGACGTACCCTGTTAATCTGTGCTGATTGGTTCCTACACATAATGACGTCACCTCTCTCCCTCCTAACACAACAACTTTTTATAAGCCTGGAACTGACTTCATGGTAGACAAGGACCAATCAAAACCGTTTTATCGAAAATTATCATGTAAATAGATAAGTAATTACCATTGCAATAAACATAATTGCCAACTAGACAATCCTGACAGCTCTGTCCTCTTGTTCAACCCAGGTTGTACTGCTCCCCCATTATACTTATGTTTTTCAATTCCACTGTAATTTATGTATATAAAAAAATTAATAAATATTGAAGTGATAACCGTGGTAACATTATGAGATGTTCTTATTACCACCATGCTATTATACTATTCCAGATGATACTAAATGTTACATAATACTTCCTTGAGATAAATGTATAGTATATATCAGGTGCCTCAAAGAGAGCTCAGGTTCTCAACTGGCTCAGCCATGTTAATATTGTTATTGTTATCCACTGTATATCTGTGTTTTTCTGGCTAAATAAACTGTTTCAATTCAATTCAATTCAATCGGCGCACTCCATGCCCGCATACGAGTGGAATTTGCCTTCCTAAAGAGTGAGGGAGACCAGAGCGCCCGCATCGTGATCACACCTTCTCACCTCTCACCCTCACACCTCAAGTGCCTCACCCTCACACCTCCCCACCAGCCACCTCACCTGACCTGACCTATCACTTCCGGGCCACTCCCAGCATCAAGTGACCTGAGCCTCGAGTCATCATTAAACACCCTGATGCTAACTTAACCAAACTTAAACTAATCTAATCGAACCTAAGCTAACCTAACTTAAACTAGCCTAACCTAGTATAGCATTAGATTAGATTAGGATAAGATGTTTATTAATTAATCGGGATAAATAAACTGGGGTGCCTAATCTTCAGGTGAAAAGTACAGGTGTGTCTGGCATCGAATAATTCACGTTTATATTAACACATAATTCAGTGGCCCTCATCTGTGAGTGACGTCTCCCCAGTGGTCCAGTGAGGGCCACCCCCCCCCCCCAGGGTCCGGTGATCGGGGGGGGGAGGTCGTTAATGCCACACCCAGGAATCTCAAACGTTCATACGATAATACACAAGACACTCACTCACCTACCGACAGACAGATGGTGATGATGTTTACTGTCCTTATGATAGTTTAAATCTCTATCTCTCTCTCTCATTATTTGTGTTTCTTATTTCTTATTTCCGGTAAAACAACGCGACACTGTACAGTCGTGTGTTAACAAACATTAAGGTGAAGTAGGGCAGTCAACTCTCACACCAGACATTGTTGTTGTATTGTTTGTACAAGAGTGAAATATTATTTATCTATTAATGAATTTATTTTCCAAAATATGAACCTTCATGTGTGTGTGTATGTTTATACTCTCTCTACAAATGTTACACTCATACAGTGAACATTTATGTCTCTTATCATTATTAATAAATTTGTTTGTGTCCATTACAGGAGCGTCAGTGGCAGTTGTTGATGCGCCGGGAGGTCGGACGCGACTACCACAACCTTGGCCTGGCCGGAGCTAAAACACCCCCATCTGGCGGCCGCAGCGCCAACTAACACTGCCTCCAGTTGGCTCCTCGTTGAATGCTCGCATCACCTCCATACATCCCTGGAGGACTTTAAACCAAAACAATACTATTTATTCCTTGGTCGAGAAGTTCATCATGTTCTACGGTCAAATCCTGTTATCAAATAGGAACGTGTAAGAGGTTTCTTGCAAATAGATTTATCGTTGACAGGCAATAATCATCGGAAAAGATGTACTAGCGGATGAGGTTGTAAACGCTCTTGGGATTCCATCACAGCCAATCAGCACACGGCCGTAGGGATCATGTCTTCAGTGGTCCCCGAGTTCTTTTTGTGGGATCAGTCGCTGAATAGCTCGTGCGGTGGAAGGATGGAGTGTGAGACGTTGTATGAGCTGGGTCCCCCGCCCGATATGATATTGAATATACCTCCTCCTCCCATTCCACCATTTATGGAAGAGTTTGTGGCGAGGCTAGCAGCCGAGGGTATAGATATTCGCCCGGATAATGGATTCCCGGAGGAAGAAAAAGCTTGTAATCTCTGCCAATGGGCAAATGGAAACGGCGTTGGATACGTGGAGTTGGCACAAAAAGGTGAGTTATA
Organism: Homarus americanus; assembly: GCF_018991925.1. Classification (NCBI taxonomy): domain Eukaryota; kingdom Metazoa; phylum Arthropoda; class Malacostraca; order Decapoda; family Nephropidae; genus Homarus; species Homarus americanus. The sequence goes on from NW_024743588.1 coordinate 417,861, forward strand.
TTTATAATCCTTTAGTAATGTTTCCAGGTTGTTAAGGTGTGTAAAGTAGTTAACATTCGGTCATCACAAGTTACTCACATTATGAAAAACGAAATAAAACAAAAAAAGTGTTATTAAGACTGAATTTCGCTTTGCTGTTGTGTCGTGAAATAAACAAATATAATACAATAATATCTGGTATTATTGTGAGAATATTAAAGAAAAGGAAAAGACGAAATAATATGAAAATGCTTGATTATGTGACTTTCCCAACCACTGGAAGGAAGAAATGAAAAGTCGTTCAGAAATTAGTGAAAGGCATAAATACCTAATTTTGTTTATACACACCTTGTGCTGTGGCGTAATGTACTATACATTAATTGGGAGTTGTGTACCCGCAGTGTTGTTACCATGGGCAGCTGTGTCCTGGGTCATTATGCTCATGTTGAGAGTGAACTGTCAACCTTTAATCGAAAAATATTATAATTGTTGCTGAATTTTTTCTTCTTGATACATTATGTGTGTGATAGTGTCAGCTGGTTGACCTCAAAGATGGCGACGCAACCAACAACAACAACAACAATTGGTTGACCACCATAATGGCGGCTCCGCGGACAATAACAATTGGATGCTCACAATGATGGCGGCTCCACAACCACCACCATCAACAACTACAACAACAACAATTGCTTGACCATAGTAATAGCGGCTCCACCAATCAAATACAAATTGGTGAAAGTGGAGCCTAGATAACCACGCTCACCATACCTCTTGAACTAGGAACTTAATTTTGGTGACACAGTGATGTGAGTGACGTGAACGGTGAACTGGCAGTGATGTGAGTGACATGAACGGTGAACTGGCAGTGATGTAAGTGACATGAACGGTGAACTGACAGTGATGTGAGTGACGTGAACGGTGAACTGGCAGTGATGTAAGTGACATGAACGGTGAACTGACAGTGATGTGAGTGACGTGAACGGTGAACTTTCACTGATATAAGTGACGTGAACGGTGAACTGACAGTGATGTGAGTGACGTGAACAGTGAACTGACAGTGATGTGAGTGACGTGAATAGTTAACTGACAGTAGGTGAAGATGACACGGTTAAGTGAACGATTAGCTAATCATTTAAGTGAATGTGACATGCCATTGACGATATTACAAGTGGTTACCAGTGGAAGAAAGTGACATAAATGGCCCTCAGGGCGGGAAAGTGACATCAGAGGAAGAAAATGACTTAAAAGTGGCCATTAGAGGAAGAAAGTGACTTAAAAGTGGCCATTAGAGGAAGAAAGTGACTTAAAAGTGACCAATACAGGACGAAAGTGACATAAGTGGCCCTCAGGGCGGGAAAGTGACATCAGAGGAAGAAAGTGGCTTAAAAGTGGCCATTAGAGGAAGAAGGTGACAGAAGTGGCCCTCAAAGGAAGAATTTGACATCCGGGCAAGACAGAAAGTGTACCATTATCGGACAAAATCATACGTCAAACATAATGTTCAACAAGGCTTTTATACACTAATATTTTACTGTGGTATTTTGTCCAGCCCCAGTGATGGGATTTTTGTCCAGTGGGATTATATCCGATAGAGGGATTTTATTGGTGGTGGGATTTTTGTGTCCAAAGGGGACTTGTCTAGCTGGATTTTGTCCAATGGGAAATTGAATATTATGAAATAGGATTTTTGTCCAATGGGAAATATTCTAGTAAGGTTCTGTCCATACAAAAATCGTCCAGTGGGATTTTTGTCCACCGGGAAATTGTGTAATGAACTTTTATATTTAATAATGTCTGGTCAGGGGTGGACCGAGGAGGGAGAGGCCGGCAACGATGACTCTCACCCAATGCCTTCATATACACTGATGAAGTTATTGTTTACATCTGGTCCTCAGCCAACCAATCACAACTCCTCCACCACCTGATTGGTCCATTCTTTCTCCTTCCACTTCAAAACATCCGAATATCTACTAATACCGTTTATTGATTTCCTTCGTTTGAGAGCGTTCGAATCCTTGGGTGTTATCTTGTACAGTTCGTTTGGAAATGTTCGAATTTTCCTTTTCGTAGAATTCCTTGTTCGTTTTTATTGTTTGAAATGTTCCAGTCTTTTGTTTGGTCTCATTATATGCTGTTTTTCACCTCTTAGATCGTTCGATTTCTTTGCGTTTACTTCATATCTTCATCTGAATCTTATGTTCAATACATTGTCCTCATTTGATATATTCGAAATATAGTTTGATTTAAATCTGAGTGTTAGTATTAATCAGTGTTAGTATTAATCAGAGTGTTAATGTTAATCTGAATGTACCTGCGTAAGGTTTCGATGGCCCGCGTGTCCCGGTGATTCGTTCACCTGAGAAGACTTAATTACCTTATTATTATTATTATTATTATTGCTGTCAATATATAGCCTACTTCTTTAAACTGTAAAATTACTGTTAACTTCAGTATTATCATCTCTCTCATTCTCTCTCACACACACACACACACACACACACACGCGCGCAGGTTGTATTTCTACTACTTATTTCCACGTGAAGAAAACCAGGTAAAAAGCCAAGCCAGGATTAATGAGAGTTCCTCCTCGTACAACAACCTAACAGTGACACCACCCAGATCAAATTGAATTACAAAATATTTCAATAAAACCAGGTGGGTTATTAGTGGAGAGAGAGATGGGTCGGGTCTGTCGCTTTAGTCACGCTCGTCAGTAGTTGATCCCGAGAGACGCGCCCACTGGTTGATCCCCCCCCTTCCCTCTCCTCCTCCTCTTCTTCCTCTCTCTCCTCTTATTCCTCTCTCTCTTCTTCCCCTTCTTCCTCCTCCTCTTCCTCCTTCTTCCTCTTCTTATCAGGGAATAAGTGACGTGGAGTAGAGACGTATTACTCACTCTACTGACGGTGAGTACTTCACCTTCAGGAGTAACGTGGTGGTAGCTCTTCCTCCGTATAACTTAGCACTGTTTCCCCGAGTCAAAGTACAACACCCTTTTCTCAGCGTCTGACTATGAATTTAGTTAAGACTCATACCATCTAAATAAAAATCACACACACACAAGAGTCTTACTGTCAGTTGAACTGTTTACCTGACAGAGTAGTGAATAAACGTTTCTATTGTATTGTAAACGCTTCAATTGTGGTGTTATAGCATTGTAAACGTTCCTGTTGTTGTGTTATAGCATTGTAAACGTTTCTTCTTGTGTGATATAGGAACGTTTGGGTCAATTAACTGTGCCAAATGTCTGTCACATTCCCCTCGCTGACGGCCGTGTACCTTATGTATTAGGACCATTACTTGGACGTCTCGCGTGGATTATTATTATTACCATCCAAAATCACACCTTATCTCCACTCCGGGACCCCATCCTCCTGCAGGACCAATCAGCTTATCCCAGGCCCGCGAACGCGTGGAATATTTTTTTCTTTCTTGCCAAATTACGCCTTTCCCCGCCCCGTGACCCCAGGCTCCGGGGCCCCAGGAGATCACTGGGGTTTGGCCTGAGTGTATTGATATGCAGATGACGAGGCCAAGCGAGTTAATGCCGGCGTCGACCCCCGGGTAATGGTGACAGTGGCAACCCACCAACCAGTATGGCAACCGTAGGACAAGAGGGAGAGGTGTAGGACTCTGGGAGGATATCCTGCTGCTGTCGGTGTTAGGGGAAGGGGGAAGAATCGTTGCTGGTACGATATCTGTCCATGGATGATATCAGTCAAGTCTCTCTCTCTCTCTCTCTCTATAGTAGGCCAGGTGAGGTAGTGTTAGGGACTAGACTTCAGGTCCTAACAGCCCTGACTCTCCCCAAATTCCTGACCACAATCCCTCGATCATGGACGGGAGAGTTCTCTTAAGGTGTGGGTAATTTGAGGGGTCAATGTGTGTGACTTCATGGTGTAGTGGACCTTATTACTGTTTGTGTCTGTCAACCTGTACCTGTGTCTGTCAACCTGTACCTGTGTCTATCTACCTGTACCTGTGTCTGTCAACCTGTACCTGTGTCTGTCAACCTGTACCTGTGTCTGTCAACCTGTACCTGTGTCTGTCAACCTGTACCTGTAACTGTATTGTTGGTTTTGCATTAATGAAAGGAGAACTGTGGCGCCAGCTAGTGAACGAGGCGTCAGAGCGGCCTTGTTGTGTACTGTATACTCTTAAGGAAGAACCTTCCTTCCTTCCTTCCTTCCTTGCTACACAACAATTGATCATGACTATAATATATTTACGAGTATACTACATAAGGCACAAGAACAAAATATACCACACTGAAAAATTAGGTCAAATAAGAATGAGCCAAGGTGGATGACCAGAAAACTTAAACATGACATAGGAATAAAGAAAGGAATTTATAAGAAATTAAAGGGAGGGGAGGAGCAGCTCAGAAATATGTATAATGAACTATCTAGGAATGTTAAGAAAAATGTAAGGAAGGCAAAGAGGGATTACGAAATCAGGATAGCAAGAGAATCCAAGGCGAATCCCAAGGGATTTTTCCAGGTATATAGGACAAAGGTCAAGGACAAAGTGGGACTTTTAAAGTCAGAGAGAGGGGAAGTGATCGATGATAGTTTTAATAAGCAAAGCATTAAACAACTTACTTCTTATCAGTTTTCACAGAAGAAATTCACGAGGAAATGCCAGAGGTCGAACTGATATTTAAGGGAAATGAAGAAGAGAAATTAAAGAATATCACAATCAGAAAAGAGGATGTTCTTAAGAAGATAACTAAATTAAAGAAGACAAAATCCCCAGGGCCGGATGAAATTTTTCCTCGAGTTTTGAAAGAGTGTAAGGAACAGATTAGCGGACCCCTCGTAAATTTATTTACAAAATCATTAGACACGGGAGTTGTGTCAGACTTGTGGAAACAGGCAAATGTAGTACCCATATTCAAAAAGGGTGACAACATCAGCGTCAAATTACCAGCCGATTAGTTTGACGTCAGTGGTGGGGAAATTTCTTGAATCAATTATAGCAGATAGCATCCGATCGCATTTAGAGAAAAACAAATTAATCTACGATTCTCAACATGAGTTTGCAAAGGGAAAATCTTGTCAAACAAATCTGCTGACGTTTTTTAGGAAAGTCTTCGAGGTAGTAGATAATGACGAAAATTACGATGTTATTTACTTAGACTTTAGCAAAGCGTTTGACAGAGTACCGCATCAGAGGCTTCTGAGAAAAGTTAAGGCTTATGGTATCGAGGGGAAAGTTTTAAATTGGATAAAATCATGGCTTACCGATAGAACACAGAGGGTCAGCGTAGATGGTGTTAAACCTGAGTGGGGCTGTATAACCAGTGGGGTTCCCCAGGGGTCAGTACTGGGCCCATTCTTGTTCATAATTTATATAAATGATCTAGATACTGGGATCAGCAGTGACATAAGCAAGTTTGCGGATGACACCAAAATTGGTTGGCAGATTAATTCAGGGCAGGATGCAAATGCACTGCAGGAGTGGTCAGAAAAATGGCAAATGAAATTCAACACCAGGAAGTGCAGCGTATTTAATATTGGAAGAACAAATCTGTCAATATATACAGCCTTAACAACATCAACCGAGAGAAGTCGACTTGTGAAAGAGACTTAGGGGTACTTGTAAGCCCGGACCTACGGCCTAGAAAACAGTGTGTTAATGTTCGAAATAAGGCAAACAGAGTATTAGGTTTTATATCTAGAAGTGTAAGTAATAAGAGTGCAGAGGTCATATTGCAACTATATCTTGCGCTAGTCAGGCCGCACCTCGATTATGCGGTTCAGTTCTGGTGCCCTTATTATAGAATGGATATCAATTCACTGGAGTCGGTGTAGCAAAGAATGACGAAAATGATTCCGGGACTTAGAAACCTTCCATATCAAGATAGATTAAAGAAACTAAAAACTTGCATTCCTTAGAAAGACGAAGAGTGCGGGGAGATATGATGGAAGTATTTAAGTGGGTGAAAGGAATCAATAAAGGAGATATAGATAAAGTTCTTATAATATCCGAGCAGGATAAGACTCGTAGCAACGGATTTAAGTTGGATTAGTTTAGGTTTAGGAGGGAGATAGGAAGGAACTGGTTCACAAATAGGGTGGTGGACGAGTGGAACAAGCTTAGCAACTTTGTAGTAAGTGCTGGAACGCTGGAAAGTTTTAAAAGGAGGCTAGATAGATTCATGGATGATAGAGAGTGGTTGTAACTCGACAGAAGCTGCCATGCACAGGCCAACCGGCCTATTGCAGACTCCTCGTTTTCCTATGGTCTTCCCTCTTTCCCTCCCTCCTTTTACTCCATCCCTCCTTCCTTCCTTTATGCCTCCCTTCTCTCCCTGCTTCCTTTACTCCTAGCCCCATTTACTCCCTCCCTCCCCCTCCTTCCTTTACTCCCTCCCTCCCTCCCTCCCTCGCGACAGACAAACAGCCAGGGCAGAACACTGAGCGACTGTGACACGCTCCGCCGCTTCTACTGTCTCCTCCAGCCTCCTGACTCCCGGGGCAAGACAGGGCCATCCCTCACAGCTCCTACAGGCGATACTCGAGCCGCGACACTTGGCACCTGACGCCCTTCTGAGACTGAGGATTGAGGATCTTGTTCAAATGGAGGCGACGTTGGCTTCTAGTTGTGTTTTTCTTATTTCCTCGCGTGTGAAGGTCCCCCTCCTCCTCCTCCTACTCCTCCAGGTGTTGAAATGAGGTTCCCAAGACAAGTACCCCTCCCCCCCCCTTCCCGCTCCCTACTCCAGATCGAAGCATTTTTAGGAGGAATTGAATACCCAATCAAGAGGATCCCGAGACGATTGCTTTGGGAAGAGTGATGGGTTTTTGTTTCCAGTGGAGTCCGATCCTCTTTTGTTTTGTACTACACGAAGAAGGGAGAAAGGGGATTAGGATATATTCTTTGACAACTGATCTATTCTGTCTTCTATTGAAGAAAGAGGATTGAATCATATTTATCCAGTCTCCGATCGATTACGATTCTATTTTGTACTACAGAAACCACTTTTGACAACTGATCTACCTGTATTATATCGTTTATTGTATAAGAGGATTGAATAGTTTTGATAATTTTTTTGATGGATTAGGATTGTATTTTCAGCGAGAGAGGTGTGAAACTCATAGACCTTATAGTTACATGTTGATTTGAAGTGATCGCGATTATTATGATTTTTTTCTTGTATTTTTTCGTAGATCTTTTATCCTGTGGTGAATTGTCTGAAGAGGAAGAGCGAGATGTCTGGTGCATATTTGTTCTGCTTTGATGATCAGTGAAGATGATGACGTATAATGGTTAATGAAGAGGATTGCTGATTTTTTTTTCACAGTGAAATTCCGATGCCATTGTGAGAAGCCATAAGAGAGGGTGTGGCCGCCGGGCACTTCCGGTTGTTGGTAATTAGTTCAGTTTCCTTTCACGACTCGACCACTTCCGCCCGTCCGTCCGCCTGGTGAGGAGAGGCGGTGAGTGACGTGGCCAAGCACAATACCGCATCATCGCGTCTCTGATCAGCTTTTGTCAGCTACCCGGGTCGTCTCACAGCTGTCTCGCTAAGTCTCACAATCAGAGGAGTGAGAGAGACAGTTCATGACGACGCGGGTGGTAGAGAGGGGGGGGGGGCTTAATCGTTAGCGGCGGTGTCAGTAGCCACATTCGATGATGTTGTCAGTATGTTTGTCTCAGCGCTGGTGTCAGTACTCAGCCTCAGCCGTGGTGTCAGGAAATCTTAGGTAGTGACGGTGTCAGTTGACTTTCCCGATGATCGTGTCAGCAGCAACACCTATGGCTGATGTGTCCTCGAGGTGGAGTAGTGTCAGGAGGTCCGCGGGGTGGTGGTGGCAGTGTCAATAGTCATGGCTGACGTGTCCCCCGGGTGGAGGCGACGTCAGGAGGTCCCGGGGGAGGGGAGGGTGGCTCTGGACCTGTTGATATAAACAGTAATCAGAGCCAGGCTGACCGTGTTATCAGACCCACCTCCCTGTCCTCCGCCCCGCTCCGCCCTCCTTATTACACCCCCGAACTCCCCCCCCCCTCCTCCGAGGGGTGCGGGCCCCCAGGTCCCCTCCATCACCGAGGTGTGTAATGGATGGTGTACAGGGTGTGCGGCCCTCGCATACCCCTCCCCCCAAGTGTGTAGATGCACAGGCCCAACAGTTCCTCCTAATCACCCTTGTGGTATAGAGGCGGGGGGACAAGGGCCCCTGTGGCCCACATGGGTGTAGGAGGCCGGACAATTTCATCAACAGAGCCACTGGTGTCCAGGGCCAGACGAAGAGAGAGAGAGAGTGTCGCACCTTGTTTGGGATCACGGGAAGGGAGCTGGAGTTACCTGTGCTCTGGTATTTATTATATCGTTTAGGCTGAAACATAGCGTGTGGTGAGCCCTTTGTAGCGGCGCACCTGCCGCCGTCTTGGGGTAGGAAGCGTCTTGGGGCCCCGTGGCAGGTACACGTCCACCCGGGGCCCCGGGATGAGCCACAGAGACAAGGATGGAAGAATGGACGCTCGCTTATGATGTGTTACTCCGTCTTGCGCCCAACAGTTCGCTCCACAACGTTTGTTTTACGCGGCGACCACCATGATAGATCATCGCTGAACATGTAAATCGTTCCGGCTGAGTTGTAGCCCGAGCGATAGAGCTGTAAACCCCGGCGACGCAGGTAATCGCTAGCTACATGACCCGTCCCTCTAAACGGGGTTCCTCAAAGGGTGCCGACCAGTATTTTTGTGTCGCACTTTTAGGCGTCGTTTAAGGTGGACTCAAGTCCCCGGAAATACCTCAGGTGTGACGAGGGGCACCACGAGGGGTAATTTAAGAAGGTGTAAAGGGTAAATTTGGGTAAATATTTGAAGGAGACGAGTGTAGAGGAACGTTAGTTGTGTGGTAGTGTTCTCCGCACCGCTGGGATGCCCCCAGCCATCTCCGAAACACGAGCCTTAGCATGGCCGTGTCTACCTGCCTGCCTGCCTGCCTGCTAGCCATGGCCACCCTCCGTGTCTGCCGTGGCTGGCTAACCCTTTCTATCACTTCCATATCCATCTTCCTGTTTTCGTTACCGCCTTGTCTGAGGTGACTGATCTCTCCTTCCGGCAGAGCTGATTGTCTTCACTTCAGGGCACTCTATCCCCTCGGTGACTGTCTTGACTATCTTCTATCCTCTCCACCTCCACCCATTTGATCCGTCCTCGCTACACCGCCTATCCACTGGACCGGCCTCCTGAACTTCCACTACCTCTCTCCTCTTCACTCCTGCCATCGCTACAGCCATCTATGGTCTTGTGTGGTAGTGAACAGCTCGGACAACAGACGTCTCTCTCTCTCTCTCTCTCTCTCTCTCTCTCTCTCTCTCTCTCTCTCTCTCTCGTAATACAAGGGATATGAACGTCAGGAATTGCCTATAACTCTTTTATATTTGCTAGAGAGAGAAAAACAAGAGAGAGAGAGAGAGAGAGTATTCGTGTCTTACATTGTCAACCAACACCTAAGCCTTCTTCTGCCTCACCCACAGAACTTTACTTCTACCCTCCCTTTCACTTGCGTCCTCCTACCTACCTTCCCTCTCTCCTTCGTCTCCCTCCCCCCCTTTCTACCCTCCCTCCCTCATCTTCGGCAGTATCTCCCGGGACATCTACCGCGACCTTGATTAATGACTTTATTTACTGCAGAGGAGAACTGACGGGGCCGAGATATGATGGTCAATATAATAAATAATAAAAAGTAGTAGAAGCGTTCAGCAGCGCCAACACAAGCGTTCAGCAGCGCCTGACAGTGATACGTCCATGGTAGGAAGTAAAAAACAGAGAGGTAGATGAAAAAATGTGAGGGAGGAGGAAAATGTGTCGAGAAGAACAAGTAGATGGGAAGGCCAGGAGGGAGGGGGAGTGGGACCCAGGAAGGGATGGATGGGGAGGCGAGGGATGGGGCTGAGATTTAGTTGGGAGTTATAAGTGAGTGGGGAGGCGAAGGAGAGGATGTGGATGAGTGGGGAGACTAGGGGGAGGGTGTTGATGAGTGGGGAGACAAGGCAGAGGGTGTGGATGAGTGGGGAAGCCAAAGGAGAGGGTGTGGATGAGTGGGGTAGCAAGGTTAGTACAATAACTGCATCAACCCCCGACCTTAGGATCAGTAGTTGGACCTTGTGTTTTGTACCAGTCTCCCCTCGCCCTATCTGATACCCCGGATAATAGTCCTTAGAGCAGCCAGCAATATCTGAAGACCACGATAGCCTGTTTTTAAAGACCATTGGGATATTCTGATAGCAGGATACCACGAATGATAGCGGGATTATAGGTGTTAACAGGTAGGTGAAGCTCTCGGAGTGTTTACAAATACTTGCTTAATTGAACGATAGTTTTAACGAGGCAACGATAATCTGATCTGTATGTAAACAAAGGCTGGTATTTTTTTTAAGTGTAATTTCGCTTTTGTTTTGATGTTATAAGATTTTAATTATAGTGTTGTTTAATTTATTGGAACCTTTTATGTATGTATGTATTTATGCTTGTATGTATATATGTATGTATGTATATATGTATGTATGTACCACCTGGGAAGATATTGGAAGCATAATGTGTTGTCTAATGGTAGACCCTGCTGCCATATGGCATCACGAAAACTGTGACCAAGTCCCAGGTTGCTGATCTGATTTTTTGCCTCATTTACACACAATTGCAGGTCTCAATTGTTTCTCTCACTTTGACAACACAACATACATACAGTATATCGTTTGTCATTCTTGATTTTTTTTAATTTTCATATTTATTTATGGCTCTATATTATTATTATTTTTTTTTTATTATATATATTTTTTATTACTTATTATTATTATTATTATATTTTCGCCCCTCAGGCCCCGATGTGGGTCGTTGACCTGTGCCCGGGTGGGCTAATCCTGTAAAAATACATACATACATACATACGTACATACATACATACATACATACATACATACACACATACATGTGTTAACAAGTCGAGAGTGAACCAGTGGTAGTCAGTAATGTACTGAGTTAATTAGTGGTGGGTCAGTCAATGGTGGAGAGGGTCAGGTCTGTGACAAGTGTGTGAGTAGGAATAGAGGGAGGTATCAGGTGTGTAAGTGAGTCAACCAGTAGTAGAGGGAGGTATCAGGTGTGTAAGTGAGTCAACCAGTAGTAGAGGGAGGTATCAGGTGTGTAAGTGAGTCAACCAGTAGTAGAGGGAGGTATCAGGTGTGTAAATGAGTCAACCAGTAGTGGGGGGATCAGGTGTGTGAGTCAACTAGCAGTAGAGGGAGTGCATTAGTGTAAGTGAGTCAACCAGTAGTAGAGGAGGTATCAGGTGTAAGTGAGTCAACCAGTAGTAGAGGGAGGTATCAGGTGTGTAAGTGAGTCAACCAGTAGTAGAGGGAGGTATCAGGTGTAAGTGAGTCAACCAGTAGTAGAGGGAGGTATCAGGTGCGTAAGTGAGTCAACCAGTAGTAGAGGAGAGTATCAGGTGTGTAAGTGAGTCAACCAGTAGTGGGGGGAAGTCAGGTAAGTGAGTCAACCAGTAGTGAGAGAGAGTCCAGGTGTGGTGAGTTGAAATGTAATTATCCAGATGAACTCTCTCCCCAAGGGCCAGGAAACATGATCCACCCCACCCTCCTTCCTACTCCCCTCTTTGTGGTGATGGGGGGATGAGGATTAAGGTTAACATGATCCACAACACCCCCTATCCATCCCCCCTTCCCTTTACACCTTCCTCTTATCTCTCTTTAAGCACCATATAGTAATTAGGTCACTGTTCTCTCTCTCTCAGCTATGATTGAATAACATTTGTATACATCTGACGTCATTCATTCCTCTTCCACCGCCATGGGAGTAAAAGTGTCTACATGTCACAGGTTAGGTTAGGTTAGGTTAGGTTAGGTTAGGTTAGGTTAAAAGGAAATCGTGTGTGTGTGTGTTTTAAGTCCAGTAAGTTGGGTCAGTGGGAATTGGGTTTTTTCCCGGGTTCTGTTTTCATGTGTTCCCGGGATCTATTTCGATGGGTTCTGTGTCACCGTGCTGGTGTAACCCGAGAGAGAGAGAGAGAGAGAGAGAGAGAGAGAGAGAGAGAGAGAGAGAGAGAGAGAGAGAGAGAGAGAGAGAGAGAGAGAGAGCCACCAACCTCCCGGGCACGCCTCCTGTCCTCTCACTTTGGCTTCTCCTCCTTCGCCTTACCCCCAGACAGAACCCCCACCCCCCACCCCCCCGAAAAAATCCCACAACCAAAGTTCATCTTATCCAAATTAACCCAACTAACCCTAATCTACCTAATCCTAACTTCCCCTTTACTTTAACTCGATAGATTAGATTTGGGGTAGACTTTGGTACATTGGGATACAGTACAGTACTCGCCTCCTCTCCCAAGGGTCCCAGATTCGCATACGCTACACCCCTAGTTGACCCAGCTGTGAGTATGTACCTTAGTTTCGTGGGGGTAAATAAAGGCGATCGAGTACAGTGTTTACCGGCAGTCTGACTATAAGACTCACAGCATTATGTTAAAAGATTAGACTTGGTTATTCATGTTATAAAGGATTTAAAAAGGTTAAGTATAGGTGTGTTATGGTAGTTAAAGTTATCCATAATACTCTAGTCTCCTCTACCGATTTACCAACTTACCCGACCAAAAACCAAACCGATCCACTGAACATGGTTGAGGTTTTGGTTCTCGAAAAAGGGGATTTGTGTACCCGAGGCTGACCAGGTGTTTGTTCTGTATTCTCACACGTTAAAACACTCTCCTCGTCTGTCATGGTGATGTAATGTAACCCGTTGAGAGAAATACCCGTCCATTTATATAAGAGGTCATTTTCTTCGGTCTACACCAACAACCGCGATGTTTAGATGAGTTATCCCTTTTGTTTCCCTCCGAGAAAGAAAATGGTCTATATCTTTTTATTCATTTTTGTAGGGATGGAAAATGATGGAGAGAGGGATCTTAGTGATGGAGAGAGGGATCTTAGTGATGGAGAGAGGGTTCTTAGTGATGGAGAGAGGGATCTTGGGATGAAAACATGATTTATATGCAAATTTATTCGGTAAGAAGCGTGGAGAAAACCAGAGCCACGACTTGGGATGTAAAATGATAAGTCTTTCCCTGCCTTCAGCTATTCTCTCTCTCTCTCTCTCTCTCTCTCTCTCTCTCTCTCTCTCTCTCTCTCTCTCTCAGCAGTATCTCGTGACGGCCAGCCCAGACCAGTGTCCAGCTGACGTCTCTCCCTCACCCTACTGCTATTACCACATTATCTCCACGCCTGATGCTGCCCCGGGCCTGCCCTACCTACCCAACCCTACCCTATTTCAACCCTACCTACCCATTTTTACCTCAAGTCATCTACCTTACCTGTGAACTCTTATCCCTATACCGTCTCCACTACCTACTGCTACCTTAGGATCATCTTACCTACCTACCTAATCTACCTACCTACCTACCTATCAGCAGTAACATACCCACGAAAGACCTATATTCTGAGACCTATCCAATACCCTACACTCGGTTCATGTTAAAGGTATGTAAACAGATTCATCACCTGAGTGTCTTGAAGTATAGCGCCATATTTTACAGGTGAACAGGATGAGACACAACAGGTAAAAAAAATAATTAAGACAAGCAAGGTTACGGTACAATGATGCGTGAAGGAGGAGGTAGTGGTGGTGAAGGGGGGTTAGGCTTCGCTTTTCTAATTTTTCTTCACACGCCCTCCTCTCTCTCTCTTAAATGAGGAGTCTAAGTTTTAACATGTGTCGGCTTGTGCGCATTTCGAACTCTCGTCTCTCTCTCTACCTTATCATGCAAGAGAGAGAGAGGCAGTGAAAGCAAGAGAACGAAAGCTAGAGAGAGAGATATAGAAAAACTCTACGGTATCCACGTGTACATTTTGGCTGGGAAATAGTGATGGTAAACTTAATTTGTCTAATAAACTATAACTTCCGTGGTGGGGGCCTGTGATGTCCACCCTGTCCCTCTCCTCCCCCTCTCCCCATTTTTCCCACCCATCCCTTTCCCTTTCCTCTTCCTATCTTCCCTCCCTTTCCTTCCCTCTAACCTTTCCTTCCCTCTCTAAACCTCCTATTCTCCTCCCCCTCTCTTTCCCTCCCTTTCCACCCATCCCTTTTCCTCTCCTTCCCACCCTCTTTCTCCCTAATCCTCCCCTTCCCACCCTCTTTCTCCAATCTCTTCCCCTCCTCACCCCTTTGTTCCTCTCTCCTTCCGTCCCCTCCCCATCATTATTTCCCCTACTCTCTCTCTCTCTCTCTCTCTCCACCAGCACCCCCACATCCTGCACAACATCCATCACAACCTTATATGAAGCTGCGGGTACTGACTCTCTCTATATATGACCGCCATTCTTGTTTCCTCTTCACCTCCCAGATGCGCACACGATCACAACCCACTTGAACGATCGTCTGTTTTGTGCGCTTTAACGTAAACCTAACCTAACCATTTAACCAAGACGGTAATAATCGCATAAAAGAGACGCTCGTAAAGAGAATTTGTCCCGTAACTGGTGATAGGAGAACGTGTCTGGAGGTCTAATATAAGCTGCAACACGAAGGTAAATTCTCCAAAGACACGAATGTTTGAATGTCTCTCATAACTGGTGAGGTGAGAGTATATATATATATTTTTTTTACATATTCTTATGCATCGACGTAATAATGGTGGTGAAAAGAACGTAGAATAAATAGAATTGGCGAGAGATAGGTAGAATTGGCGTTTGAGACTTAGAATTGGTTGTTGGATAAGTAGAATTGGCGTTCGATAAGTAGAATTGGCGTAATTTAACCCAATTTCGTTGTGGGTTGATTAGGTAAGGTTAGATTTGGTTAGGTTACGTTGGGATAGATTTGGTTTGATTAGATTAGGATAGATATGGCTAGGTTAGGTTAGGAGAAATTTGATTATGTTTGGACAGATTTGGCTGTATTAGGTTTGGATAAATTTGGTTAGGCTAGGATAGACGGAATTTCAACCCAAATCCAATAGAACGACCACAATACTTGCCTATCCTGCCCGAGTATATACAGTAGGTTATGTGAGAGACGATTTGTGTGACCGTGTACCAGCTAGGCCCATTCACTATATACTTTATTTCCAGTCAACCAGCCCTTCAACATAAAACCTAACCTATAGTGAACTCTCCGTAGTAACAGAACGCTCAATTGGCCATAGGACGCTCTTTTGGCCATAGAACTCTCAATTGGCCATAGGTCGCTCTCTTGGCCATAGAACGCTCAATTGGCCACTTCCATCATCGGTATGTCACCAAGGGTCGTTCCTACCCTGTAATCGTATTTGTGTTGTAGTTTAACCGACCGCCTGTGTGAATAGTAATCTTATTCATGGTGAGGCCAAGTTCCCGGTGGCCTCGATAAAAACGAGAGAGGGTCCAGCGTCACCCCTTGTAGCACAGGACGTGAATGGAAGACCGTAAAGGGATTATCAGAGGGGCAACTTGTTCCTGAAGGATTGGAGGCCATTGGGTTAGGATTCACGCGTATGTGGGGATATTATGTGTGGTGATTGGTTCATGTTCGTCATTGCGGTGATTGGTGCTTGTTTTTCATAACGTGCGATGATTGGTTTTTGCTTACCATAACGTGCGGTGATTGGTCCTTTCCATTATCTCCCAATCTCACATGAGTAATACGTCACCAACCCAAAGTAAATCCAAGTTGATAGTTGACCTAAATGTATTATTAATATTATTATTATTATTATTATTATTATTATTATTATTATTAATGATGTCTATAACTATAATTCTCCCATGTTATTATCAATAATAGTAACAGTAGTAGTGGTAGTAAGAATAGCAATAATAGTAGTAGTAACCCGAGTTGTAAAAAGTACCGGACTTTGTTACTTAAGTAAAAGTATTGTTACATTGGTAATATGTTACTCAAGTAGAAGTAAAAGTATCTAAAGTTCAATGTACTCAAGTAGAAGTAAAAAGAACGATCTCATTCATAAAGTATTGAAGTACTGAAAGTAAAAGGTAACAACAAAATTATTAATCGTCTCAAATATTAAAATAAATCCAGTAAATTATAAAAACAAGTGAACTAAAGATAAACATAAAAGCCACAGCATTACACATGTTTAGTTACAAATCTTTATATTGAGATTAATCAACAACTGATTCTCGAAATTATGACTGTCCAATAGGGATCTTGTAGGCCTAAATACAAGCCCAGCATGACTAAACAGACGGTCACAAGCAGCAGACATAAGAAACGCTTGTGAGTGGTTAGCGTCCAAGTTTGTTCTGTCCTGTGATTGGATATTTAAAACTCAGTTGTTTGGGGCTTGTAACGAGTAACGATTTTTGTGTTTATTTATTGAAGTTATAGTATACAAATTTTGTATACTTTTTAAAAGCTGAATACCCAAAAATGTTACTTGAGTACGGTATTCAAAAATATGTACTGTGTTACTTTACAACTCTGCTATTAAGACAATTAGTTATCAAATCTCAGAATCTCAGTCTAGGTTGTTTTCGACACGCAGAGTAAGGATCCCTGGTCAAAAAATTTTAATTCTGATTATTAAGTGTACCCATATCAATTAACATAATTATCAAACTTCATAATCTATGGTACTATTAACTACTGCTACTGCTAGTAGTAGTAGTAGTAGCGGGAAGGTAGCAAGAATAGTAGTAGTAACAGTAACACCAGACAAACCCTCATGGTTATGTATTCCAGGTCCTCTGATTGACGACACCTGGTTCCTGGTGATCATCTCCTCGTGTGTGGCAGCTACCCTCCTCGGTATCATCCTCGCCATCGCCTTCCTCAAGTACAGAGAGTAAGTATATCCCGTCTCTCTACTTGTATATTGTGTGTTGTGTATGTTAATATGGAGAGAGAGAGAGAGAATTCGACGTGCATTCTTCGTTAGGTTAGATAAATGAGATTTAAGATTAGGTTAGGTTTGATGAAGTTAGGCTTGGCTAGTTCAGTGAGGTTTAGATTACAGTTAGGTTTAGGTGAGATAGGGGTTAATTAAGGCACCTCCTCGTGGATCTTGGGAGTCTACCACACATCTCAAGAGACTCCCCCCATCAAGCTCTGTGAGTCTTGTATATACGTCACCTGAGGTCCCGAGTGTGGCCAAGACCTCGCTGATGTGATGGACTGTCAATTATAGGGACATCTTCCCAGCTCATTTGTCTCTCTCTCTCTCTCTCTCTCTCTCTCTCTCTCTCTCTCTCACACACACACACACACACACACACACACACACACACACACACACACACACAGATATGATAAACTGTCAATTAACTTGGCATCAAACACCCTACCCGTTTTGTCCAGCCATCAACAGGTAGGACGCGAGATTCCATCTGGACAGGTGAGTGTGGCGGACACTTCATTACTCTCCCCGCGATAAGGTACAGCCTTCTGACGCTCCTACGAGACCCCCACGATGCATTCGTTAGAATGTTATTTCTTACGACTGAGAGATAAACATATAGCAATAAGTCCTATGTATAGTTACGATAGATATTCAGGAAAGTTTCGACTTAATCTCGCTTAACCTAAACTAAACCCATCCAGATAGCGTTAGGTTAGGTTAGGTTAGGTTAGGAGAAGAATTCGACGTACAATAATCTGAGACTGAGGCCGCTATAGGGCAGACCCATATGAGATAAGACCACCCCTTAATTAACGACCGCTGATACTTCCACGACCCTAAAACCCTCAACGCAGTCTACAAGGTGATGAGAGAGAGAGAGAGAGAGAGAAAGAGAAAAGGACTGGAGATGGAAATGAGGGAGAGTGTAGCTATCAGTAGGTATTTCCACATAAGGCTTATCGTAGGTGTGGGATACGACAGTCACACACACACACACACTAACCCGTCACCAACACATATACCCTGGTTGTGAATGGACGTCTCTCTCTCTCTCTCTCTCTCTCTCTCTCTCTCTCTCTCTCTCATCTTCGTTCCAGTCATCGATTTACATATGATGTATTTGATCAAGTGATGTCATTAACTTGTTCATTTTCGATTTACGTAGTCATCAGTTGATAGATCTTTGAGTTACGTTATCATCGGGTTTTACGTTTGAGAGAGCATAATGTGTGTGTGTGTGTAGAGAGGGGGGGGCATGCTTGGGTAGCCATCTTATGGGTGGACTTCATCTCTTCACCTTATCGAGGATAAATTACTTTGTTTGGTTACTTACTGACGACCGCCCGACCCATGCATGCCCACACGCCCACGCCCCAGATAACATCCCCCCCCCCCCAGGCCAGCCCGTATCTCAAGCCTACCCTAAGGGACTTAAGATTCTCAAAGGTTTGGATGTTATATTTCTCGCGCCCTAACTGTCCAACTCTCTCAGCTTGAATGTGTGTTAAGATCACTGCTCTAATGATGGTCAGATGTGGCTGCGACGGTCACCTGGTTAATTGAAAGTTTTGCTGTCAAATTGCGGCAATTAACTAAAAAATTATTATTATTATTATTATTATTATTATTATTATTGTTATTATTATTATTATTATTATTATTATTATTATTATTATCATTATTATTATTATTATTATTATTATTATTATTATTGTTATTATTATTATTATTATTATTATTATTGTTATTATTGTTATTATTATTATTATTATTGTTATTATTGTTATTATTGTTATTATTGTTATTATTATTATTATTATTATTGTTATTATTGTTATTGAGTCAGTTGTCTACTGTATATCATTAACTGTGTAAGTTGTTGTCTTCATGTTAGTTGCTGTCATCTTACACTTGGTGTTGTCTTCACAGGGGGAAGCTGAAGCCGCTGAGTGACGTGGCTCTGGCCAAGAAGGAGAAGGCTCTTGGTCTGGAGCGTTGTGAGGCGGTGCTCTACCCGACCCCGTCCTTGGCACCCGTGCCTGTGCCCCAGCTGGACAATCGCACCTCGCGGGCACTGTGGGCTGGCATAAAGCCCCTGGAGGGTAACCACTACACTGTCGACCACTGCCAGCCCATGGAGCAAAAGCCTGTACGCCTCGACCTGCTGCCTCCCCACGACAATACCTATGACTACGCCGACTACAGCAGCGTCAGCTATGCCAGCGCCGGCTACACTACTCTTACACCTCGCTTGGACCCACACAGCCCACGCCCCGCCCCTGCCGCCAGCTTCGAGAACGTAGGTTACGTTCCCGGGGACGAGGCGGCCGAGGTGGAACGCATTGCTCCTGATGGATGTGTAGTGACGGCTCCACGAGCCGCCCGTCTGCTGGGTTCACCACGACCCTCCCAGGGCGGCGTCCCAGATCACCACCACTACGAGATGGTGACGCCCTCCCCCCGCCGCCACAGGTCTTTGGAGCGAGGGGGTGGTGGCCGCCAGCCGCCCATCATCAGCGGCCCTACTAACCTAGGACCCGGCCGTCTGCCACCCCTCAACGGCCGCCCGTCCCCACGCTACAACCTCACAGCCCTGGCAACAGGAGCCCACACCCTCACGCCCAAGGTTGAGAACTGTTCTCGGGCAGAGAGACGCCACGCCCACGTGTCACTGGACCGCTCAGGGACCACCAACACCACCCTGGCTCCTGCCTCCCCGACAGACCATATCTATGCTTCTCCCATTACCTCTCCTGTCATCTGAAACGGTGGGGTGCCTCTAGTGCACCCCCTTGGCCACCCTTTAGGCCCACCCCCATGCCACACTGGCCGCTGGGCCACTCTTGTTATTGCTAGTCGTCTGAGGTAAACTTGGCAGCTGAGACGCGTCCATGACCCCAGAGTCTCCAAGACGGTGACAGGATCTCCCCAAGATTCCTCTAGTGTTGTCACCAAGACGATTTTGGAGAGTAAACTGTTTGAAGAGTCAGAATCACCAAGGTGGTTCAGAAGACTCAGAGACTCACCAAGATACTTCTGGAGGCTCAGAGATTCTTGAAGATGGTTTTGAAGAGTCACCAAGATGGTGCCGCTGGACCACCAAGTTCCCGTACAAGTCTGGAGCTTTGCCGGCAGCCTGAACCAGGAACCAAAGGGGCTGCTGATTATATGAACTGGTACAGAAGCTCAGGTTACAGGTAGGTGGGGCACACCTGTTATAGTTGCCAAAACCGAGAACAAGTTTCTCGTGGAGGTACAGAATACAGATAGCCCACGTCATAGTCCCCCCTGGCTGTACCCGGTGTGCTTGTGCTGTATTATGGCCTCACTCTCTCCGACCTAAGCCAGAAAATCTAAGGACCTCGACCCAGCTTAAGATATTCTGATTAATTTTGAGGTTCACATCGTATAACCTCAGATCTATACCAGGGACCAGATTCTCAGAGATTAAGGCATTAAATTTTCCCCTCAACACAACTATGAGAACACACCCAGTTACCGATCAGTAGATAGCCAGTGCAGTTTTGATGCTGTTTTAGTTATCAGCTTTTTTACGGTCTCATAAATTAGTCAGTTGGATGTTTTCTCACCTAAGTTAAGGGGAATGCTAAACTATGATCTTTAAGAATCCGGGACTTGGTTTCACCTACAATCACACTGTCTGGTCCTGGGAACTAGACCTAACTTTAGGACCTGGGGTTCTATATCCTTGGATTTCCGGGGACAAGCTCCTTGGCACACAACAGTCCAAGTCGTAAACCATAGTTTGAGGCACAGCTGAGTGTGCAGGTCCTCCCGGCAGCTGCTGAACCAGAAGGCGAGAGCTGGGAGTAAACCTTCACACACACATCGAGTCACGCCAGACCTTTCAATGTGTCGTCTGATGTTTCGTATTTAGAGGACGCATTGTATTCATGATACCAAAGTGTAGTTTTAAGGACCAGTTAAGTCTCTCATACACAAAAATGTCATTATTCTTCGTCCGACCGACTCCTCCATCGGGCCCAGATAATTAATGCACTATAGCTTCTCATTATCTATCACCCCTAATTATTGTCATTATAGATATTTCCTCATTCATAAATGTTTATTATTCCTATGTTGACCAAACTCAACACAAGAAGAGAACTTTTTGTAATAGTCGATCTCATTATAGTCTTCACAATATTCTGTCCAGAGTCAACCTGTGTATGGGTTGACGCATTTGTGTACTGTAGTTATAAGACACACACACACACACACACACACACACACACACACACACACACGTATGATGCGTCTGTGTCATATGTACTGAGTCCCTCCTGAACACTTTACTGACGACAAGTTTTGTAATGTTTGAGGAGACAAAATAAGAGTCGCTTACTTGTGATTCACTGATCATGGTGCCATATTTCTCATCCTCCTTCCCTCCCCCCCTGCTTCCCTCTCCACCTCCCTGGCTCCCTCCTCTCCCTGCCTTCCTCTCCCCCTTTCCCCTTCCTCCCTCCCTCCCATTCTCCCTCCCTCTCTCTCTCTCCCCTTCTCCCTGTTTCCCTGCCTCCATCTCCCCCTGCCACCATCTCCCCCCTCCTCCCTCTTCCCCTGGTCCCCATCGCTTCCGTCTCCATGGTAAGGACAGAGGAGGATCTTCACACAACCCAAGTCTGAGAACTGTGCTTGTATATCTTCTAAGTCGTTAGTGTTAGGCCAGTGCATGATGAAACATAGAACGTACGAGCGCTTTTCTTTTGTTTTTCTCAGTTTTGTTTCCATTCCATATTATCATCATATTTATTGCTGTGTGTATATGTATCAAAGCTTTATCTGTATGTACATAAGATTATTTGCTTCTTTTCTTTCATTACTGTATAAAAAAATAATGTGCAATTTTATCTTAAATAGATGTTCAAACCTTAAATATGATTGTTACTGATCCTGTCTATGTCACAGTTGGTAGAGATATTTTGAGCCAGATGACATCATAAAGGGAAGATTCAAGATCCGTGATTCGATCTATAGGTATACATGTGTTGCAGTAGGCGCATACACCTCCTTTAGAACGGAAGGGGTATAAAGGTTGTAGTTGGAGACTTTAAATGATTTGGGTGAAGCTGCTTTGGTCAATTAAAGTTCGGAAAGTAGTAAGAGGTCTGAGGAAGAGGTTAATAGATGGTGCTCCACAGAAGGAAAATTGGATCTCAGGCCTCGAATATTGGAAAAATGAAGTGTGAAAAAAGCCGATCCTCCAGCAACTGCGGTGGCGTCAGTTGAGACCCCAGTAACTTGATGATCAGGTCGGCCCTGGGGTCCACAACCTTCCCGACCAATGGGACCCATCCGAGAAGGCCCCGCTTCAATATTAATATCAACTGACATAGGAGAATAAAATAGAATGAATAAAACAGATCAAGAGTGAGTACTGTACATTTATATTTGTTGTGTTGTCAATATCAAGAGAGACAATTGAGACCCTGCAATCGTGTGTAAATGAGGCAGAAAGATAGATCAGCAACCTGGGACTTGGTCACAATTTTCGTAATGCCATGTGGCAGCAGGGTCTACCTTTAGACAATACATTATGCTTCCAATATCTTCCCAGGCGGTAGTACCTCCCTGTTTGGTAGCTGCCTACTACCTACTGCGTTTGTGTGTATGTTGTTATCGCCCGATGTGTTTTTGTATCTCAGTGATACAAATCTGTGTTTCAGCTTCTGACCAAGAAGTCCTAATGAACGACTGTATCCTCCCTCCTTTACTGTGTCACCGTATATCATCTCTCCTTTAATGGGATCTAATGCTCAAGCTACCTGTTTGTTTATTTTTTTTTCACCTCTATATGCTCCTCCTCCTATAAAAGGATCGAGTGCTGGTCCTCCGGCTGATTGTCATTTGTTTCCAGGGAGACATCCCATTTTTCTGACTCACTATTTTCAGCAGAGGTATTCATAGAGAGCATATTAAGATTTGCTGTTTTGCTACTGTGTTTCTCTTGTTTAACTGTCTAGAACACAACGACTCTGCTCCATACAGGAGGAATGTTATTTACAGGAGGTGTTCTACACTCGTCACACTCGGGAAGACCAGACTACAACAACTACAGAGCTTCTAAAACAAGTGTCTGAGGTCAACCAGTGGCCAAGTGCCACCCTACCAGGAGACAGTGGAAACCATCCACCTGAGAAATAAAACAAACGACCCTCACAGCCCAGACCACCGACGCTGGAAAGACATCAACGGAGGGCGACCCCACGCCTGGTGGCCACGGAGTCTGCCCGTACTACAACCCAACCCTCGACCTATCTATGTCCGCCACAACGATCCACCTTAGTTTAAAACTCATATGATATAAGATCACATTTAACAAGTCACAATCCAGTGAGTCCATAACGTAGTACAGTAATAAGATTTTAATAAACATGTAATTGTAAAATCAAACTCGTCATTGTCAACCAAAGTAGCTATTGTGCAACCTCATCCCAATTCCTAGGTTAGCTTAGTTAGCCAACAAACTATAATATATCAGAGGGTGTAATCCCCCTCTGTTTAACTCTTTAAACTTCTTTTCCAACCTTTCCCCCCACGTCTATCTGTCGTGACTTCTCTATCCTTCGTATCTGGCTGTGCCTTGAGCCCCAGCATGTTTTCCATCCTTTCCCCACCTTAACCCATGAAAAAAAATAAAATATAAATAAAAGGTAGTATTACGGTGTTTAATCATCAGATGATATAAGCAGGAAAGCTAATTTTCAACTGATCCCGAAGTCATAAACACTATGGCAATTTTCCCGATAAAGTAACCAGGCTAATGACTTATGACTGAAATTCAGAACTTTATTGCTTCTCTAATTTGTCGTAGATACATTTTTTCAAGCACATCACTTTCTCCCAAAACACGAAGTTCTCTCCTGAACATATATAAGATAAGAGCAGTGAAGCATATCTAAATAAAGTATATGTAGTCTTGTGAAAGGGAAATTCACCACATATAATAATTTTCCACC
Source organism: Homarus americanus (assembly GCF_018991925.1). Lineage (NCBI taxonomy): Eukaryota > Metazoa > Arthropoda > Malacostraca > Decapoda > Nephropidae > Homarus > Homarus americanus. The sequence goes on from NW_024743588.1 coordinate 441,672, forward strand.
TATTTCTGATACATAAAGGGGATTACGTTTAATGATTCATATTAATGACAATAATTATGTTTTCTGGCTATTTGTGTGATCCTCTGAGTAATATTATATGTATTATTGTATATGATAATTGCTTGCTTTGTATTTTATTGTACATACGTGTGATATATTGCAAATAAAACCAATAATCAATCAAAATAACGATAAGAGTTCTCCCTGAAATTTTTAGTTTTCTTTTATGACAGAAATTTGATGGCTAACTATACACAGTATATCATCACCTTGTTAAAGCAATGATATTGTAACGAAACGTCGAAATCATACCATTTTTTTTAGAAGAAATTATTTGGTGAATGAAAAAAAAACGATAAGTTCTCCTTCCAAAAGAGTTGTAAGAAAAAGGTGTATAACACGAGGCAGAAAACATAAACGTTCTTGGTAATTCTTGTTAATAATGGAAGTATATCCGGTTCGAAATTTCTCTTCCATTGTCTCGTTGTAGTATTAAAGTGTATCACTTAACATGTGATTTAGAACTTTTTATCTGACCCTGATGTACGGGTCATGTATTAAACCAAAGGAATTTAAGAGCCACAAAAACATTACCATGCTATAAGGTTTATTCAGAAAATTTTAAATGAGTTGTGTTCATGGCTGTGATTGACCATCCATAGGCTAACCAGAGAGTGTAGTATTGGGCCTTTACCTAAGACAGTCCATAGTGACAACAGTAACCGCTGTGGAGATTGAAAATAAATTGAAGTGAAAATAATTCTAAATTGGGACAAGCAGTCGGGCAACAGTGCCTGGGAGTAGTCAGGAAATAGTATTTGGTGCCACAAAGGAAGTTTTTCTTTGGTGTGTGTGTTTTATTAAGGACTGTAACTGTGATTAAGATGACCATTCATAGGGAGATACAGTGCATATAGTGATTTTGTAACAATATGCTTTTATTTTACCTTTTATTTTCTTCTTACTGGAATGTGAAAAGGGAGGAGTGATGGGGAGGTGGTTTATGGTCGAGGGAGGGGTGTGGGTAACACTCCTTATGGTCAACCGTCCAACACACCGATTTTTAGTTTAACAAATTTCTTGACAAAGCTTGGAGTACAGTTTACCTATTCTGAGTAATTCAGTCACTGAGGGTGGTATTACTTCTCACTGCCACGCAGGACAGAGGCTCATACACAAAGAAATGCATCATATTCATTAACAGTATATAAAGGTCAGATTCATGTGGGTGATGTCACTGTTCACTGCCATGTAATACAGTGGTTCATATACATTGGACGTCATATTCTAATTAAAGATTAATCAGTGTGGGCTAACAAATTTCGGATAAACAGCAAGAATGTCCTCAAGCACCCCAGCTTTAATGTAGTAATTACAAAGTTCATGATACAATAAGTCAGGTGGCCTGAAGTCTTTGACAGTGTCACATTCAATGATATAGTGTTCAGGTGTATGCCTTAAAGGTTTATCACAAAATTTACATGCTGAGTGTTCCGGTCTGGGTACAGCATTACTAACTTGCCAGAATTGAATTTGAATTGAATTGAAACAGTTTATTTAGCCAGAAAAACACAGATTCAGAGTGGATAATAATGACAATATTAACGTGGCTGAGCCAGTTGAGAACCTGAGCTCTCTTTTAGGCACCTGATATATACTATACATTTAACTCAAGGAACTATTATGTAACATTTAGTAACATCTGGAATAGTACAATAGCATGGTGGTAATAAGAACATCTCATAATGTTACTACGGACACAGGAACGGACAAAGGACTTGTACATGGTGAGAAGTACAGGGATGGTGGCACCAAGGGAACCCCCTCACATGGTAGAGAGGGGAGCGAGACGCCAAAAGCATATGTCTCGAAGATAGCGCACTTCAGGGAGCTGACAACGTGTGCGAGTTACATACACACCCAGGTATTTTGTCTCATTAACCCAGTCCAAGGGCGTTCCTGATAAGAGAAGGGGGTGGAGGTACAACACGACAATGCCACATGGCTTTTGTTTTCGCAGTTGAAAGAAGAAAACAAAGTGAGTCACACTCTCTGGAGACCAGATCAAGGGCTTCCTGCAGGCTGAAGTAGTCAGGGGCTTGGAGGAGGACATCGTCGGCATATGCTGAGTGGACAACTTCTGTCGGCCACGGGAGAGATGCAATGGAGTGCATGGGAGTGTTAAACAAGGTGTGACTCAGGACTCCACCTTGAGGGGTGTCGAGGTTCATTTCTTGAATAGGAGATATAGAGCCTTCAACGCGAACCCGGGCCAGACGTCCAGTGAGGTAAGAGGCGATCCATTGAAGAAGTCTCCTTTTAACCCCTAACCGCGAAGTTCAGCTAAGATGAGGGCAGGCTGAGCTGTATCAAAGACTCCCTTGATATCAAGGAAGACGGAGATGCGGGCAGTCTGATTGCAATAAAAGGAAGCAATGGAGTGTGCTGTGCTGCGATGTTGTATGAAACCATTGAGGGAGTTGTGGAAGCCGCCTATGGTGTGAAGAAGGCGACGTTGGAGTATATCGTTGTTTAAATTGCGTGTCATCATAAAATTGATAGGATTCTGTCTATCTACAATCAGTCTTCTCTCTACAAAATTTCCATTTTGACGATGTCGCCGAAAACCGCGCTCTGTTAAAATTCATGTTGACTTGCTTGAAGGATGGACTGCTAAACCTGCCTCCAGGCTGGATTAACGCGAAGATCGATAATTCCGATCTCAAACCCGGTTTGAATCTTTGTATTGGCTCAAGCCAGCGTTCTGAATACAAACAATCTTCAATCTTCGCTCGATCCATTGTTTTAACCTCCATGCGGTTTCAAATCACTGTTGTGAATTCAGGCCCAATGGGGTCTGACTCTGACTCTAACATGCCGCAATGGACTTATTAATGCCAAGAAACTGATTTATTGGCTTTTATGTTATAAATTACTTCTCATCACCTAAAATAATATTAACCCGAGTCATATGCTGTATATTAATGTTATAAATTTTAATGGGTGTTGGTGTACATATATACTGTACAGTGAGGAGTGGTAAATTGTGCATTCCATGATAATGTCCTTGGTTCGAGTCCCAACTGTGTCAGAAGGGTGAACACTTTCAGCAGACACCAAAAAAAGGTTGGAGTCCTTTGGAATATAGTGCTATAATAAAAATGAGATGAGATACTTAAGTTATATAATTATGGATGAAGGGATAATAGCAGAAATATCAATGGGCAAAGTTGAGGGTTAGGAGTGTCAGGGGAAGGTAGAGACTGGGATGGATGAATTAAATTAAAAACTGGCTCCCCAGAGAGATACAAACCCCTGAATAACTGACAAAAACAGCCTGAAAACGCTTGGAGTAGAGGATTGTGGTGTCGCCAACCCTTAGATATGAGGACTGTACTCTCATTGATTGATGCAGTAAATAATCCAGATGGGGACGAACGAGAGACATAAACTTTAAGGAACATTTTCTTATTTAAAGACTTATCAAATTTTCCAAGTATATTCTATAATTTAAATATAGATAATTTGGAACAACAGACAATTCGAAAAGCAGCTATTTGTAGTCTAGTTTGGTCTATTTAGTTACCCGTTTAACAGTTCCCATTTTCTGTATAAAGAGCGTCATCTTGTTTCTATGGCAACGTATAAGGTAAAGAACCAAGAAACAAGTGACGGCCTAAATTGGATCAGGAAATAAATGTATATAATAGTATCGTTCAGTGATACATTATTGCTATTAATTACTTCACCACTTGTTTGCTTTACTAGCATTTCGGGTGGTTGGTGTGTTATTATTATTATTATTATTATTATTATTATTATTATTATTATTATTATTATTATTATTATTATTATTATTATTATTGATGTTATCATTATTATTACTGAATCAAATGAAGACACACCCACCCCAATATATTTCACCTATCAGTCCATCCATCTTCTTTATCCTGGAAAATAAACCTCTCGTCCTTGTTCAGTCCTCAGTAGCTGTCCTCGTCCTGGGAAAAGACTACTTGGCCTAACGGGAGTTCAGTCGTCTATACTACTAGTGTTTACCAGAGAGTTCAAGAGGAGCACATTGACCAAACTCACCTGGGGAACTAAGGAAACTCACAGCTTGTTTGTCTCCACTCACTCTGCTGGTCATGGAGAAACCCCAGATATTAGTTTACGTCGAGAAGAGTTTAAATTACAGTGCCTTTGACGTGAAATGGATTCCTCGGTCTGCCAAAGTGGTGGCCATTGGCAGTCATCCCCAAGGTACTGGGGCACTGCAGGTATCTGGCTCTGGTCTCACGTATTAAGGATTTTCAAAATGCATTCTCCACTCTATTGTAAAGTAACTGAGCTGAATTGCTACTTGTAAAGTATTCACGTGTTTGATGGAAGAAATGATTCCTTATGAGATGTCAATACAGTATTCAGTTAAATTTATGTTTTTTTATTAAATATAGTTTTTAAATTACATTCTTCTGTTTTGGCAGGTGTATGAGATGACCGAGGGAGATCTCAAGCTGCTTCATGATGTAGAGCGGCCTAAGGCGTTGAAATGTGGTATGTGCATCTCCCTCTATCACTGGTTATTACTCCTCAAGGCTTTATTGTCAGCCATTATTTTTTCCAACTAGATTCTGTTAGAGTACATGTGCCCAATATCACTTTAAGATTTTGGGGTAAATTCCATGAAATGTATCCAAATAGTTATGGTAATTTTTTTCTCCAGATTTTTTGCTCTTCATTCCTTGTTATTTCAACTATGTAAAAAGTAACAGTCTGCTTATTCAGTTTATTTATAGATAAGTAATGTTAAATTTTCACTCCTGTATTAATTCAGGTGATTTTAGAGACTACAGTTTTATGCAGTAGATGTCTTCCCCAGCAAAGAGATAACAAGTACAGGGTGTTTCAATGGTTATACAATGTAAGATCAATAATGTGTTTCTTTTTAAGGTGAGGAAATCATAACAAATCAATGATGAAAAACCTATGCACGAGGAAATAGTTAAATATTCATGTATACTGAGGCATTTGCTATACACCGATCAGTTGCAAAAGAATTAATTATGGGTGTTCTTGATTAAATTCTTTGGTGAAATTTCAGTCTTGCACCGGTCTTTCTCTCGCTGTTATTAGTATGTTTTTCATAACATTTAGACAATTTTAAGACCTTTTTCTTCTATTATATTTCCGAAGGAATTTAAGGATTACCGAGATATTAATTTTTCAGTATTATTAGATTTGGTCAGTCACAAGTGTCGCCATTTGTTGTTTACGTCTCGCAGAGAAGGTCTAACCACCCATCACTCAGTACTCCCTACCTCCGTGTTCGCTTCTTGAGGGTCTATGGCGCATGTGCAGTGGGAGTTTCTTATTAGCTATAGCGATAGGAGACTTATAATTGGGCAAGAGTTTTTTCTCTTAGCCAATGGACAATGTGTGGGTGCGTCGGGAGCAGAGATTTTATTTTTTGGTACCAGAATAACCAGATATGCCTGAACAGGTGGAAAGAGCTGTGCCGACATTGTGATAAAGATTATTTTACGTAAATTGCAGAGTTTCATCAGAAAATTAATGTAAGGTTAGGTTAGGTTTTGTTGGTTGGTTGACATTTTATTTATGTGATTTACTAAAAAAAAAATTTTGTTAAGATTGATGGGTAAGGGGGGGTATCTAAAACTATCGATTTCCGGGTGAAATGAATATCAAATTCGTTCGAAACTCATCAAATAACATCGGAAAAACATATTTTTAATATCCAAACAAAGACTGGTGCATAAGTGAAATTTTACCAATTCTTCTTTGTGTGTAGTTGTAAGAGCGCGCAACACAAGTTGCCTCCCTTTAAGGGCTTGGCACTCTTAAAACAACTTATGTTAATAATCTGACCTGGTAGCATGACGTGAGAGGAAGGCCCATGGGTACATGTAATTATAGTATCGAGTATTAGGGAAAGAACAACGGTGAATACTGTAGGTAAATCATAAACCCATACATACAAATACACTGTTTATTGAAACACAAAAATGGTTACAGAAAAGACGCTGTATGCACCCAAAATAGGAACTCCTGGTACCATGCCCTCAGGCTCAATTTACTTGCACCACTACTGGGTGTACACACACCAAAACACACAAACTCTCACAGCACCATAGCACCACTAAAACCTGTGGCACCTGCCAGTACAACACTCAATACCCCAGGGGCAATGCTCCAGCGGCCGCCATGGGAGTCTCCTCACCAAGTGACACCTTCCAACATTCCAATAATTCTGGTGGGCTAACACCACCACACAAATAGCCCTACTGAGTTATGTGCTGTACTCATCCACCAATGATGGGGCTGGCAGTTGTTTGTGGGGCTTGACGATCCGGGTTCACCACGGTGGCATAGCGTTGGGGGAATACTGGCCAGCTATGGGGCCTATAGGTGGTAGGAGCTTCTGACGGTCGGGGTTCACGGGATACCGGATTCTACTGGATCTTAGACATCTTCCCAGACTAGTGGATGCGTCATCCACGCTACAGACACGGCCTAGGCTGCGATAGGGACCTGTGGGTGGGAAGCGTGGCGGCTTACTGACTGTTTATAACGAACTCAACGCTTCCAAGGGACATTAAGGACATAAAATACTTCACTCAAAGCACATTAACTAGGTTACTTTAACACTTGCACAATCAAACTATTAATCAAGCCAAATCACTTAAAAATGACGAATTACAACAACACGGAGAAGGTGGAATGACCTACCTGTGGGTGGGAAGCGTGGCGGCTTACTGACGGTTGAACTGCCCACCGCCTTCCACCCACGCCAGAGTCACGGATTCCACCTACTTAACCATTACACTGAATTATGTTACTGTAACACTCTGACTTTTGAAACTGAGACTACGAACTCAGTTTCATTCCCTACTATTATCTTTACAAACAATGCTCTGACTCAGCTATCAAAAGCAAGAATTAAATTGATCACAAAAGGTTGGATGGCAACAGGTCCCAACACGCAACGCCTTGCTACAAACCCGAGGAGCAGATTCAAAAGGTTCCCTTCAGAATATTAACTAATTCCTCAGTTAACCTCCCTACCACAATTTCACTATGATTATCAGAGTCTCTGCTAATCATAGGTGAAAAAAAAGGTTTACAGGGTCTCGGTAGCAGAAAGAGTTTACAACTCGGTCAACAAACATACGACATCTCGATGACGTCATCAAGGAAACAGAGAGAACGGCGGACATTTCCACTGGGAGACGCAGAAGGTTTTGTGGACGTGTAAGCGTAATATGGATCATTAATTTAACAGGTTAGCCGTCATTACGATCATGACATAGTAAATGGCTTTCCATACATGAATATTAAATTGACTCTTTCCTCTCATGTTAACTTCTTTGTCATCTTCATTGAAATGTTGTTTCCATCATCTAAAAAAGAAAACAATCAATAATTTCTGTATGATGCATGACCTGTGAGACACCCTGTATATTTCTTTACACCAATGCCCCTCAGGAACATTTGGGGCATCAACTCTGGAGGACCGACACTTAGCCATAGGAGACTTTGAGGGGAAGATGGAAATTATTGACCTACAGTCTCCTCAACTACCTGTGTACTCAGTCAAAGCTCACAATGAGATCGTCAATGCCATCGATGGAATTGCTGGGCTCAATATTGGCAAAGGTATAGTTCCACTCAGACATGGGAATGATTACACCAGTTGATTATGATTGTTGTTATGATTACAGGTCTGACAAAAGTTTGATTTGATTATAAGTTTTGAAAACTGGAAAATTATTGAGAAAAAAAGGAAATTACAATAATAATTTTATATATACAGTATATACTGTATACAGTATATCCCAGTGCTTACTTCCCGACCTTCTGTTGTCACCTTCATAATAATGTGTCAACTTCAACACCAGGTGCTCCAGAGATCGCCACAGGTAGCCGGGATGGGCTGGTGAAAGTTTGGGATCCCCGACAAAAAGATCGGTCTGTTATTACCATTGAACCAAAGGATGGTGAACAGAGACGCGACTGCTGGAGCGTAGCTTTTGGAAACTCACACTCCAATGATGACAGAGTTCTTTGTGCCGGATTTGACAATGGAGATGTGAAGATGTTTGATCTACGCTCGATGGCTGTCAAGTGGGAAACAAATCTGAAGAATGGCGTTTGCTCTCTTGAGTTTGACCGGAAAGATATCTTGATGAATAAACTTTTAACCACGACCTTAGAATCAAAATTCTTTGTATATGATCTTCGGACATTCCACGAAGAAAAGGGCTTTGCTAAACAGGTTAATAAAGGTCACAAGTCAACTGTGTGGTGTGGGAGACACTTACCTCAGAATCGTGAAATATTTGTCACAACTGGAGGTAATGGCTCAGTCATGTTGTGGAAGTATTCATATCCTGATTCAAGGTCCAAGAAATTGGATGATGGGTCAGAAATTGGTGTTGTTGGAGAATCCAAACCATTACAGAATGCCACCCTTACTGATCAGCCCATTACAAGCTTTGACTGGAGTCCAGATAAAATGGGATTAAGTGTATGTTCAGGACTTGATCAGGCTATTAGAATTGTAATTGTTACCAAGCTGAACACAGTGTGAAGATAAATTATTGGTATGTATTATTATCAATAATATAAATGTGAATACAGTATCTGTGCAGTTCCAATATTTGTTGCACTTTCTCAAATCCTGTGTATATTTTTCTCCTCTTTCTTCAGTCACTTCAGGAGGAAATATATACAGTATCAGATATAGATTTCATGATCAAAAACTTCACATTAGTACTTCCCAGCCATTGTGTCATAGTAGCTTGCATCATGTCCTGCTTTATGTGGACTCCTTGTGAGCTTGAAGTGTGTCTTGATTATGACTTCTAAGTGGAATCTGAAGTCTCATTGCATTATGTCTTTTAGGATTATCAAATCATTATCAATTGATTTCAGGGACACAGATTTTTGACGATTATTTGTAGCCATCAACCTCCAAACAAGAACCACATCCAGAACCACAAATAAAATGGTGCCTGTAAAAATCTTTCCTGACTGCAGCACTGAGCTTGAATCTCCTGGGATAAGAATTCAGGGTATCCAAATACTATATATTTTTTTTAAATTCTTTATGAAGTAATAGAAAAATGTATCCAGTGTCAAGATATCTGTGAAGAAGTAATACTTTTAGGGATCCTTACTCCCAGAGTTTTAAACACCCTTTTCCGTTGAAGAGGGCCGTCGTGTTTTAACCCGAGTTTAAAAAAAAATTAGTCCTGAAGGACACCGTAGTATAGTACAGTCTGTCCCCCACTTACGACATTCGACTTACGACAGCCCGGACATATGACGGCCACGGTCGTATAAAATATTTTTCACATTACGTATTTTCGAGTCCCGACGATAGTGATCGCGCTGTGCACTGACAAAATTTTCGTTCGTAAATCCCTTTAAAATGGCTGGCAAGCGTAAAAGTGAGAGCTCTCGTGGTGCCGAGAAGAAAAAGAGACACCCATTTTAGAATTTCTATGTATTATTTTCGCCTTTTCGACTTACGACCTGGTCGTCGGGACGGAACCCCGTCGTTAGTCGAGGAGAGACTGTACTTAACAGGGTAGTGTGGCGGTAAAATTAACTAATTCTAATATTATAAATTAATTTTATTGACATTACTTAATTTTACTGCCACACCACCCTGTCAAGTACTGTACTGTTGTGTCCTTCAAGACTAATTTTTTTTAACCCAGGTTGAAACACAACGACCCTCTTCAACGGAAAAGCATGTTTAAAACTCCGGGCGTCAACCCATTCACTATGGGACGTCACTTTTAATATTTTATTTGGCTAATGCCAGACGATTGTATTCAGCTCAGAGGAGAGCCTGTACACAAGGGGGTAATGCTGTTTTAAATTTTGCGATGAAACTTGGTAGGAATGTTCGTTGCAAAATTTCAGAAGTTATGTATTAGAACAGTTATGAACTTTGTATGACTTGTGGCAGTGCTGCAGTAATGCCTGAGCCTCTCACCATTGTGTCCAGGGTTCAATCCATGACTGGAGCCAGATGTGAGAAAGGAGTTATCTAGCGTGACCCTCACTACCAAACATCACAGGTTTTCTCTGAGTATGCCTGTTCCACCTGTACTAACACTGAACAATAAGAAGGTCATAACAAAGAACCTACCAACTGCCTGAATGGCTAGAAAGCTGATAAGTGGTGGATGTGTTAAATTAAAAAAAAGTGAATTACCGTATGCCACAGGTTGAAGGTCACGGGGTATAGTACTCGAAAGATTTTTGTAATAAAGTTCATGTTCTGGATCTGACTTATCAACCTAGTTTGTATAATGTTATGTATCTTAATGTTGAAAAGAATTGTTATTGTTGAAAGAATTCATAACTGATGTATCATTATGAACCTGAGCACACACTGGTCCTTTACCCATCCCAGTAATCCTGGATATACAACATGATAAAGAAAAATTAGGTTTCAAAGCCAAATATGTAATCAGTAATCACCACTGTGGATTTATTGATTTATAAGTGATATTTACAAGCTGTGATTTTATTTTAGTCATTTTTACTACCTATATATGCATTATTATTTTCCTTAAAATTTTAATGTTCAATATACGATGTATACATCTTCTCTCCTTTAAGAATGTATTGTATCTATACAGTATTTAAGATACTGTAATTCATATGGATGATGTGAATTACCATGAAATAACAGTATCAGATCAAATTAGAAACTACAGTAGAAGTCCAAAAATCCGGACTGCTCGGGGATTGGGTCGGTCCGGATTTTCGGATTTTCCTGATTCTCAGGCAGTACTATTAAAATTTAAATTTATGGAGGAATAAAGAAGAGATAAACAGGTACATTTTGATAGTTTATTCATAAGCAAATACAGCATGCTTCATTTATCAAAATGAGCAGTTTTAAAGAAAAATAAAGTCAACACTTGACAAAAATGTAAACAAACATTTTTCACTACGAAAAAAGGGGCGTGTAATGTTTGAAATCATGTTTAAAAATGAACATTGTAAAAGAAAAATACAGTAAACAAATGAAAGCAGAATTTATTTTATACAAATTGATTATTTATTTGTAGTTTATTAACGAAACATTTTCCTATAAATACAAAGTACAAAACAACAAATAAATATTTATTCGTTGTTTTCCACTTCTATATCGTCTGCTGCACTTCTTGTGGATGGAACACTTGCAGTTTCTACTGCATCTGCTGCACTGCTTGACACTGCTTTCTTTAAATACTTTAGTATATCACCTTGTTTACGACTTTGTAATTTCTTTGTGAAAAGATTATTCTGCACCATGTGTGCATGCATGACATCTTGAAGACTGAAGCTATGGTTCTGTCCCACAAATTTAATAACTGTGTCAATGCCCTTTTCTGCAGCAGCCCAAGATATCTTTTCTTCAACTTTGTCGTCGTCTTCACCAGATTCTCTTCTATCTTCTCAGGAGTTGTAATGCTTTGAATGATTTCTTGATCAGTGTAAGTGGCTGCAACTTCAATATCATCGTCAATGTGTATCCACTCTTCTATGTCAGCAGCATTAAGCTTGCGTAGAGGGTTGTCTTCCAGAGATAATTTAACAGTCTCCATCAGTTCTTGCACTTCAGATGCCCTCTGCTTTATGTGGAATCCTTCAAAATCTTTGTCTTGATCACACTCTAGATCTGCAAACATCACTTTCGGCCACAACTTTCGCCACGCTCTTAAAAGTGTTTCAGGCTTGACTGCATTCCATGCAGTCACAAGTGAAAATATTGCATCCTTGACCGTAAAACTGTGTTGAAATTCTGTAGGGTTGACATTCTTATTCATCATTTTCGTCATAAAATCATTTTTATAGTGACATTTAAAGTTCCTAATGACTCCTTGATCCATGGGTTGAATCAATGATGTTACGTTTGGTGGCAAATAACATGCATAAATATTCCCGCAATCAGACACTAATTTTGATTCATGCGGGTGGGCCCTACAGTTGTCGAGAAGTAGCAGGCACTTTGTATTTGCAGGCTTCCCCAATTTCCTTAAGTTCTGACGAACTGATGGAACAAAATCATGAACAAACCAATTGCGAAATATGTCTTTGTCCATCCAAGCACTCTTTTGGGCTTTATAGGTCACAGGCAAGTGCACAATTCATTTAAAGACCCGTGGGCGCTTAAATTTGCCAATCACCAAAAGCTTAATTTTATGCTGACCTGAAGCATTAGCACATACAAGAACGGTTAATCTTTCCTTATTAAGCTTAAACCCTGTTGCATTTTGTTCTTGGTTTCCAGCCAAAGTTTTTGTGGGCAAACACTTCCAGTAAATCCCTGTTTCATCAGCGTTATAAATTTGATCGGCTGTGAGATCATAGTCATTTACAATTTGTTCAAATGTAGCACTATATTTTGTTGCGGCTTGTGTATCAGCCGACTGTCTTTCTCCAGCAATATCTAAATGTCTAATACCATGACGAGTCTTGAAATTCCTTAGCCATCCATTACTAAATGCGCACTCTGATTCATTGTTCATTTGCTCCTTAAAAGACTTTGCTTTGGCAATAAGCATCAGCCCAGAAATTGCCATACCTTCTGATCGTTTCAACAAAAATCATTCGTGCAACACTATATCAAGAGTTTCAAATTTGGGCCGATGTAAACTTTTTCTTTCAGCAATTTTATTGTAAGCCTCAGAAGAAGTTGTGAATTCTAGAATTTTATTCTTTGCCTTTTTTATATCATAAATTGTTGACTTATCAATGTCGTATGTTTCCATTAAAACAGCATTGCGCACACCACGTTCTAGTTTCTTAATTATTTCAAGTTTGTCACTCAATTTCAATGTGTTCTTCTTTCTCTTCACACAACGAGGTTTATCTACTTTAGGAGCCATTATTATGGGCTTGTAAATGGAAAGAGTAGGACTCAAAATTACATACATTATCACAGTTTGATTGCTTGTTTTAAAGTAGCAATCGCGTGGTCGCTTGTTGTCGCTGTGTAACTGTGGCGTTCACACCATGCACACATACACACAAAATATTTATAGTGCCTCAAATTTTACATTTCAGGACAAGCTAATTACAAAACTAACAAAATTAGCTACATATAATTTACAAGTACTTTTATTATTAGAATTATGTAAATTATTTTTTTTAAAGCAACTCCATTCATTCACGTAACCCACAAAAGCCCGCTAAATTTAAAACATTTTAAAGTTTTCGAAAAGTCCGGATTCTCGGGTGGTCCGGTTTTCTGGCAGCCGGATTTTTGGACTTTTACTGTAATCTGAAATATAAGTACAAGTTGAGATTTATTTTTCAAGTTCAGGAAGAAACTATTATTATAATACTAGAAACTAAGGCACTGGAGGTCAGTCCATAACAGCTTATCTTCAGCATTCCATATGAGGGAGTGAGATGGATTAAGTGGTAAATATACTCTAATAAGGTGCTATTAAATTTATATTCGATTAGCTATTATAGTTCATCCATCTGGTGAAAGCTTCCTGCAGATTAATAGACTTGTACATACTGTTGTTTGCTCTGTGCTTCCTTCATTGGCCACAATAATCTTTAACTATATCACACATCCCATTCTAGATTGCCATGCTTTATCCTTCCACTTGTACATTTCTATACAGGTACAGTATCCCTCATTATCCAAATGCGTTGGGTTCCTTGAAAACCATTCAGGTAGCTCAGAACAATTGAGAAAAATAGGGTTCAGTTCCAAACAACAAGAAAAACCCCAATACAGTGAGTTCTGCTATAACGCGTGTTTTGACAACGCGAATTGGCTCTAACGCGATTTATGAATAGAGGAACGATATTTGTATAACGCGAACGCTTGTTTGCTGTAACGCGATTTTTGCTTACTATTTCTCCAATTTTGTGGTATTAACTGTGAATATGGTAAAGAAGAATATCTCCAAGAAGCGTTCTGGTGATCGCATTCCCGGTGATGATCGTAAAAGAAAGGCTATAACCCTTGAAGAGAAGCTCGATGTTATCTACCTCAAAATCACCCTTCTCCCCCATCAAGTTATATTCATATTTTTTTAAGGTAAAGTGTTACATTTACTGTATGATTTCATTATTAGATGTGAATGTAACATTTATTTAGACTGTGCTATCCTTTGTGTAAGGCTAACTACTAAATTTTTTCGATTTCGAGTAGCAATCTGCACCTACAGTAACCCTATTTTCTCCATAAGCCCTGTTATTTCTATTACGCGAATTTCTGTAACACGATGTTTTACAAGAACACAACTATCGCGTTATAGCAGAACTGACTGTATTGAAAAAATGGTTCATGAACAAAAAACCTATCTAACTACTGTATGGTTAATGGTAAACTAAATATAATATATTGTAAATTTTATGGGAGGGGAGTCAGGGCTCACCAAAACTGGGTGGATTTATTTGAATTTCCGATTGGACCATCTTTCAGATAAGCGAGGATCACTTTTGGATAGTGAAAACGATGTGTAGGAATAAAATTTTTGGGTGGTGAACATTTGGATAACCTGGGATACCTGTACAGTACAGTATATAAAGACAATGTAATCTAATGTTGGTGTTTTATGCCTTCTCACTGGATTAATTTGACATAGAAGCCAAAGAAAATTTAGAATTGAGATCTTGATATACCTGTATGTGGGTCTATATTCATGGTGTTTATACCTGTAGGTTAAATAGGCCTTAGTCCTAATACTGTACTGTACACCACAACCTAACTGAACCCCTAGGACTGGAACCCATTTGGAAGGGATCTGAATCCAAGTACTGTAGTTAATTTAAGTTGGAGCATCTTAGGATAGGGGTCTAATTCATCATTTACTGCATTAATGTGATAATCTGTGAGGTTTTAAAGCTGTAGAACTTGTATCTGGTGTCCTAACAAGACACTTACTTACTGTACTGTCCCAGACATTGTTTTTGTTGGAAGATGTCTCACCTTGATGGAAAAATAAAACTTTGAAGCAGATCAGCACAAGTCCTCTCTCTTAGAGGTAAAATTTCCCTTGGTATTATATTAGTTTAAAGATCAAAATCATTTTCAATGTTGCAGATTATACACTATTTCCTCTAACTTTGCTTTGTTTTAACAGGAATTGCCAAGTACAGTAGAACCTCGATAAATCGGACTAATTGGGGCAGAGCCCAGTCCGAAAAAAGCGAATATATGGGGCAGGGCGGGGTGTTGATAACGCTGCTTTTTTTTTTTTAACGGGGATTAGCCCACCCGGGCACAGGTGAACGACCCAAAACGGGGCCTAGGGGGCAAAAAAATACGAATTGAAAGAAATTAAAAATAGACAAGGAAAAGGTTACTGTATATTAAACTACACTGCGAAGATGCCGGAAAACCAGCTTTTTAAAGTGAGACATTGTATGAGTATGGAAACACAGAAGAAGGCAGAGCATTCCACAGTTTGGCTGTGTGAGGAAAGAAGGATGCACTCTTAACGAGTTATTCTAGTGTTACCGACATCCACAGAGAAACGGTGGGCACCGTGGGCAAGACGTGTGTTACAAGCCCACGGCCTTGCCGGCGGTACACAGGATGCCAGCTCCACCGAACATTGCCCGTTAAAGTACCTGTAAAAGAGAGAGAGAGAGTGAAGCAACATTGTGGTGAAGAGAAAGGGAAGAAAGATTGTCAACTATAGGGTAAGAGTTAATAAGATGAAATGCCTTTGATTCCACCCGATCTAACAGTTGGACAGAAGAGCCACCCCAGATATGAGAGTAGTACTCCAAGTTAGGACGAATGAATCCCTTATATACTTGAAGCAACTGCTCAGGAGTGAAGTAGCTACGGTATCTGTACAGCATTCCCAACTTTTGGGAGGCAACTTTAGCAATGTTGAGGATGTGTGGCTTCCATGACATACCCTGTATTGAAGGAAATGGTGAAGCCTAGCATATCTATTTTAGAATTTGGCAGAATGATAGCATGTGATTGGTGGGAGATCATCTAATTTGGAAAGTGTAATTGATAAACACCTGTACTGGGTTATATTACTACCTGTATTGAATTTAACCAAGTTTCTACCTCCCCATTCACAGATGCTGCACAAATCCGCATTGATAGATGTACGTAATGATATCGGCTCTAGAAACAGATCTAGTTTGAGAGTTAGGGGGAAGGGGAAAATGTGAAGAAGAGTGAAGAGTAGAATCATCAATGTAAGAATGGATAGAATTAGTTGTAGTGTGAAGTAAATCATTGATAAAAAGAAGGAAGAGAGTAGGTGAAAGAACAGAACCCTGTGGGACACCACTATTATTGAGAAAGAGCAAGAGATCGATCCCTTGACAGCAACTGCCATGGATCGGTTCTCAAGGAAGCTAGAGATTAGAAAACAAAGTGGGGGAGAGAAACCATAAGAGGGAAGTTTAGAAAGCAAAGTCTTGTGCCATACCCTGTCAAATGCTTTGGAGATGTCGAGGGCCACGACGAAAGTTTCCCCATAATCCCTAAGAGAGGATGACCAAAGACGGGTGCAGTAGAAGAGTAGATCTTGCCTGACAAAAGCCATACTGGTGATCCGACAAAAGAGAATGGTGTTCAAGGTGACGGAAAAATGGGAGTTCAAGATAGTTTAAAAAATCTTAAAGAGGGGTGAAGTTAGGGCAATGGGGCAATAATTAGAGGGATTAGAATAGTTACCCTTCCTTGGGATGGGCTGAACCAAGGCATGCTTCCAAGAAGAAGGAAAAGTTGGGGTTTTGAGGTAGAGGCAAAAGAGGCGAACAATCACCGGGGCCAGAGCTTCAACACACTCCCTCAGAACACGAGGGAGTATTCCATCCGGTCCTTGTGCCTTACTCACATCCAACCTGGATAACACACCAGCAACCCTCCAAGTGGAGATTTTAGAGAAGTGCATAGGTTCAGTAGAAGGAGCAGGGGTTGGAGAGATAGAGTTGGAATTGTCTAAGGTGGAATTAGAGGAGAATAAGGTGCCAAAGAGATTGGCTTTGTCAGGGGCTATAGAGTTATCAGGTCGGAAGAGAGGAGGAAAAGAAGGAGTGCAGAAGTTATTACAGATGTTTTTGGTTAAGGACCAGAAGGATTTAGTAGAGGAAGATTTAGTCAGGACAGTGGTCTTTCTTTTTTTAAATTCCACTTGGCTCTACAAAGAATAGTCTTACAACAATTCCTAGAAGTACTGAAAGAAGAGGGGGCAAGAGAGCAGGAGCGATCAAACCATGATTGTAAAGTGAAAGTTTTGGTAGAAGATGGGATAAATGCACTCATACCACCCTGTATAACCCCAGCAATGCTGTCACCACATACCGAGGCGTCCCGAGTGGAAAAGCAACATTCATCCCAAGGAAAGTCGGTGAAGAATTCTCGCAAGGATTGCCATTTTGCCCTCCGATAGTGACATTTAGAGTGGGGGTTGGGGAGGTGGTTGTGCCCAGTTTGATTTAATAGAAATAAGATTGTGATCAGAAGTCCCTAAAGGGGGCAGAAATTGAGTATGAATAGTGTGAGGGGTTTGAGGTAAAACAAAGATCAAGAATGTTAGCAAGTTGATCGTGCCGATCCCTTGCAGAGCCAAGCCGCTCTCTGTGATGTACATTGAAATCCCCTAGGTAGAGGATCTGTTTTGGGGTGTGTGGATAGTAACGACTCATGGCAAGAAGTGAGATAGTCGAAGAGTTCCAAATAGTTGGTAGAACAGTATAGAAAACAAAGAAAAATAGTCATTAGTTTAAAGTTATGTTATTACTGCACTTCAACAACTAAGGTCTTTAAGTGTATAAAAAGGTTATTAAAAGAATATTACATCAACAAGAAATAATATGAAACAGAACTCTCTGGGTTGAAAATCAGACATATAAGTCTGGTTGTCACCAAGATGCTTGTTATTTACTGTAAAAGAGTTTTATGTAAGTAACCACAGAATTTGTCTTATGAATAAAGAGAAAACTGTATACTGTACAGTACTATAAAGATAAATATAAGAACAAATAAGTGTAGGAGTACAGTATATTGCATGTGGAGGACAAATGTTTATCTGGGAGCAGCTGGCAGAGGGGAGGGGGGGAAGCATTGGTGGGTGGCTCCCTCCCCCTAACTCCCACAAGATTCCTTTAACTCTTATTTATGCAATTCCATCAAAATTCTCATATAATTTAGGATCATTTGGTGCCAGGTTGATAAAATATTCTCCTAAAAGAATTGGCTTTCCTGAAAAATTAATCCCACACTGAAAACCATAAGTCATTGTTTACAAAAGGCAAACAACTGATCGGCTTACCACAACGTGTCTTCAGCACTTAGTGAATTAGTATAGTACAGTCGTGTATTTATCATTTTTTTAATAAATACTATTGCAGTGTATTTATCACCACTTAATAAATACTATTGTAGTGTATTTATCACCACTTAATAAATGCTATTGCAGTGTATTTATCACCACTTAATAAATACTATTGTAGTAAATTTGCATTGTCACACCGTTCTCTGTTAGAAAGTAAAAAATATATTTTTCTAGTGTATTTGTGTGTGTTTAGACCGGCGGAAATTAGCCGATTTTTGTTTTTTATCAAATTTTTTTCATTGGACGTTTTCCCGAAAAAAAAATCATGGCAAAATACACCAAAAAACCACTAGAAACACAAAAACCAAACCTAACCTAACTGACTCACCATATGATGGAATCGCCTATTTCTTACCTTATTGGCCTGGTTCTTGTTCGTCGTTGGATTCTGAGATTCTTACACAACGCCACATATGTTGGTTTTTGCGATATTTGCATTCAGTCTTGCTCTTAGTACACTTTACTGAGGTTGGAAGAACACCATGCGATCGAAAAAATGCTATAGTTTCTTCGTTTTTTTCCCCAAAACTCACAATCAGCTCCATATAATTTAAGTGACACCCATCACAGACTTCCATGGTCGGAACTGAACTTGAATTCCGAAATATGAGACTCAAAATAACACCCGAATTTGATTGGGCCAAATATACCTCGAATTAAACCCAAAATCATTTTAATTTGTTGCAAAAACAAAAACGCTTTTGATTGGCTGCGTGAAGTGTATGGGAAAGCATGCGCGTGATGATTTATGAAGGAGATGCAGGAGACACGCATGGTTGGAGGTGAGGCAGGCGATAATAGAGGAAGATTAATGGAAGAAAATAGAGAAAATTTTGGATATGCTATCTCCGTTATTATACATTTCCGCCGGTAATGTAATAATGTAGATGAAAATTATCTTATAATTAGACGTCTTATTCGAATATGATAATAGATTAGTGGTAGGAATGAACGGTGTGTAAATGCAATAATTCCACAAATACTATTGTAGTGTATTTAGCATCAATAAGTAATACTGTAGTGTAAGTATTATGCATCTGCATATACCCTGGTTTATTCATTAATCATTTGTCTAAGTGTACAAGTAGCCAAACTGAGTCATTATATAACACTCAAAGGTTGTTTATAAAATATTTAAGAAGGTATCTTCATATCAAATACTATACAGTGTGTTATAGTGACCCCTGTTGTAAGCTGGTCTATTGAAAGCTCTCACACGAAAGCATCTTGAGTAAATAATCTTTTGATACAGCTTCTCCTTTTATTTTCAAGTCATATTACAAATTACATGCATTAATGTATTTTTTCTCGATTACTGAAGATGATATATTAATCATGATGAACCATAAACCATAAGAGGCCAACCAAATGACAATATAATACTGAATCAATAAATAAATAAACCTGACAAATGTGGCAACACCTGATCAGCCCCAGCCTGCCTACATACTCAAGTGTCTTAGTTCTCAGTAGGCCTATAGCAAATCTGATTAGACAAAAACCTAGAAGACACACATATTGAAACACTAATTAAGAAAGGAAGAATCATCACAAGACACAACAGAATAGAGAGTTGATCAGTCAGCATATAAAGAGCTCTGCCTGGGCCTGCTGACTGACAGGAGGGGGTCAGGGGAACACCAGTCAGCAAAAATGGCACAAACCAGCTCTAGGCACCAGCCTTCAAAATAAACAAACTTAAAATAGTCCAACACAATGTTTCAGGATGGATCCCACAGAGAACAAGCCAAATATTTAACACATACCATAACATAGAGCCAGATATTATCCTCATAAATTTGCATGGTAAGAAAAACTCAGAAAAAGTACAAATATCTAACTACACAGTTTACCAAAAAAACAGTCAAGACGTACAACATGATGGAATTGCCGTAGCCATCAAACGAAACATACAACACAAGATACACGACTTATTTCAAGAAAACTTTGTCGATCGAAATTAACTGCCCAACAGGACCTATTATAATCGGCACCTGTTACCTCCCTCCGAGAAGACCCAAATTCCTACTTGCAGACGTGCTCAAACTAATGAGAAGAAATTTACCAGCTTATTTTCTGGGTGACCTAAATGCACGACACCACGTCTTGGAGCACCAGGACAACAACGCCGTAGGCCAGATTTTAAACACATTATTGAGTCTTTGCAACGCAGTATACCTTGACCCGGAATTCCCCACATACATCAGAGCAGGTCAAATCGGACATCCAGACATAGTACTAACAAACCAGCATCACCATCTTAACCTGCAAATGGAACCCGGCCCAATAACCACCAGTGACCATCTCCCTATCGTAGCCACACTCTCCACGTCGCCAATACAGATCCCTGCCAGGATGAGATACAGCTACAGCCGGTGCAACTGGGACGAATTCCAAAGAGTTAAACAATCACCAAATCACCCAACTACACAACAAACACACCTCCTAAATAGTCAACACACTAGAGATATGGTACAAAAACGGGAGCCAAGCAATGGAACACCACATACCCAAGACCACTCACCGAACATTACCACACCCTCAATACTCACATCAATCAAGAATTCTACAGTCACAATTCAGTAATTTATTAAAATTAATCATAGAACAAGGATGGACGCCAGAATACAGAAGACAATATACCACCATACACGAACAACTAAGAAACATGTCCAAAGAAGCCTACATGAATAACTGGGAGAAACTAATAACAGACACAAGCAATTTACCGCAACCAGAAACAATTCCGGTGGAAAATTAAATACCTAGTGGGAATCTCCAGCAACAAATCAAACTATATTCTAAACAGCAACCAAATCAAATTAACCGAACCCAAAGAACAAGAACCTGAATTCAGGAAATATTGGAGCAAAACATTTCAAATAAGCCAAGAAAACAACCTGAACTTCTGTATGAACACCGAGCAGCAAGTAACCAACAACCAAGTTCCCAACATAGACATAAACGCTCTTGACGATTTTTCCACACTGATCGAACCAATCACAGCAGAGGAAATACGTAAAACAATAAACAGTTTCAAGAACAAGGCCCCGGGCATCAGTAAAATAAACAAACTCATACTCCAGCATCTACTAATCAACATGACACTCAAACTCAGAAACATTTTTAATGCATCACTCGCCTCTGGCTACTTCCCAAGGAAATTTAAAACAGCAAGCATCAGACTTACACCAAAACAAGGTAAATATCCCACTCAAGTATCACATTACAGACCAATCTCTCTTCTAGAAACATCGGGAAAAGTCCTGGAAAAAATCATTAACCACCGACTGAGAATACACCTCAAACTTGAAGAGAAATAGAACCCCAGGCAACACGGATTTAGAAAACACAGGGAACCCATACAGCCTTAGTCATAATTTACAAAAACATAGCAAAAGCAATGCACAACAGAGATCAATGCAACGTACTGTAGTATTAAGGGACGTAACAAAAGCATTCGACAAGGTCTGGCACCTAGGGCTCAAATACAAAATTACCAACTAAGAACTTCCCAACAACTTCACTCCTTTTCTTTGTAACTTCCTTGATAACAGAGAGGCTAAAATTATCATTGGTAACCACATAGGCCCAAGCATGAAGTTATACAGCAGAGTACCACAGGGAAGTAACCTCTCGCCAACACTACACAATATACACAGTGGACATGCCACCTCCTATACACGGAGAATATATAGCTTATGCTGATGACGTCACCCAAATCATCCAACATCCAGGCAAGGGCAAACAGATGATGGCACGGAAAACAGCCCATGCCATCGAGCACATTAACAATGATGAAAAAAAGTGGAAAATACAAACCAATACACAGAAACTAAATATCATACACATTGCCAAAATAAACCCAGCACCAATCACAGTCAACAATGTACCTATACAATACTCCAACGAAGGCAAAATTTTGGGACTCGCAATAACAAGAACAGGCATAGCAAAACACATAACACAACGCTTGCCCAATTACAACTCTCAAAAAAAGGAAGATTTAGCAAAATGGACACCAAAATTCAACTACACCTATTCACAGTACTTGTCCGCCCCCAGGAGTACGCACCAATACCACTCAGCATGATCAGCAAAACCAGCCAACTTAAACTTCAATTAGTACAAAACAAAGCTTCCCATAGAGCAACCCCCCCCCCCATACACCACCAAAATACAAGAACTTCACGAATTATACAATATCAAACCACTGAACACACAGCCAAGCCCAAAGAATCTGTTGTAAACTTGAAGAGTTGGAGGACCCAATATTCTCCCAGTTAAGAGAAGAAGTAACTTCTAGAACACACAGCTGGTGGCCCAAGAGCCTCCATGCTAACATAGAACAAGACCCATTTAACACATACATGTGAACAAATAACACCACCATTTAACAAACATATATTAACACCCATTACACTAATGAATGCCAAGCTAGCTTAGCCCCCTCCCCGCCTCCCTTGAGAGGGCAGGCGTCTGTTGTGTGTGGCCACCACCCCAACATATCAACATGTCTCGGCTAGGTGGACAGCCCACCTGCTATCACCTCCTACTAATTTACTTCCCATATCTATACCTTCCTTCTCTCTTTCCTTTCCTCTCCCATGGCAAAGTCATTTGCCACTTTACTTCATTATTATCATCACACTAATATATAATTGAAGAACTGATGGTGTTTAACTTGTAAATCCAATAGGAAAATTATCCTGCAACAAGTAAATCTCACAATCAGATCAAATGCATGATTAAACTCCATTTTAAGTGATGCTGCAAAACCAAGTAGATATTGGCCAGTTTACTTTGGTAGCATGTAATGTTACCATAAAAAATTGTTGGGAGAAAATGGGTATAATAAACAAAACTTTGATTCTTATATTGTAATGAAAAACTGAACCTCTTACTTTTCACTTTCAAAACAAATGGCAACTTCCAGTCTTGACAGAACCATCAACTCACATTTATCACTTTTTAACCAATATGCTGAATAACACCAGACACCTTAGGCAGTCAACCCACCCAGAAAAGTGGCTAATACTGCACACTAGCTCCAAAAGTATCTTCAGGATTTTGTGCAATATATTACACAACGGACAAAGGAATTTGACAACCCCACCAAAAGAGCAGGAATTGCAGTGTTCATTTTGAAATTCATCACACCCCTCTCGTAAAGATAGTTTTAGGAACGAGTGTATGCCCTACTTTAGAGTGACAGATGAAGGGAGACATATTAGTACCTGTACAACTGTCTACAATGAATGAAAAATATCAAAACAAAACACTGCTGAGATGCTACAAGTGAAAATTTACAATATTCACTTTCACATTACCAATACAGTACTAAATGCTACTCTGTAATCTAGATCTTTAGAAAAAATTAGGGTTGAATAATAATAATAATTTGCATTACAGTATCTAAGTAAAACAGTACTATTAGAATTCTACTTTCTAGTTTTTGCTTGTCTCAGAGAAGTGCCTTTACCCTGGAAGGACTCAAATTCCTCTTGCTCCTCCACTTTGGTCTCTGTCTCGGCCACTTTAGGAACTTTTCTCCAGAACTTGATGAGGCCCACTTCGTAGTCATAGTCGGGAATCCCCCGCTGACGTGGGTGCCTCTTTAATAACTCTTCTTGTGGCAATTGTAAGTTCTTCTTTTTACCATCAAGTCTGTTTCCTGATCCCTGGAAGGAATAAAACCCTGTGGGCTCGTGAAGCATTTCCTCCTTGTCGTCTTCGGGTAAAGCTGCCGCACTGTCCATTCTCTCTGGTTCTTGATACCCTACTGGGGCGGCAAATTCTACGTTCATGTCGCACTCGATGATGCTAACGGCATTTCCGGGTTTCACTTCCAGTACTCTCATCTCGTATATTCTGTCATTATAGTTGAGGGCAATGACATCATCCAAGGTCAAGCAGGCAAAATTCCGGAGGGCATTTTCCAAAACAGCCTTTGGGTTTGTGATGTCGAGGAACTCTACACTCTGTGGTTCAAACTTGGAGAATGTGGCAACAGGTAAGGACTGTGACTCAATGTGCACCAGATCACCTTCATCCAGCAGGAGGTTCCTCATCATCTGTCAAAGGAGTGTCAACAATTAGTGTCTGAAATTAAAGGCAAACCCTAAGAAAAAATTTTCTTTATTAAATTAACTTTTAGAACATACAGTAAGTACTGAATGCTATTTAGTCTAAAGAAAAGATCAATGCCTAACACAACTGTTTCATTCTAACCACTTGAGTGAAGGATCCCCTCTGTACTGAATAAAATCATCTAGCATAAACCAAATAAAATATTAAAGGTAGAGACAAAAGCAAAGAGCAATCCAAAGAAAGAAAACTGGGTGATAAGTATCCAAAACTTTACAGTCTTCCTTTGCTCATAACTACAGCATTTAGAAACTCCATACCAATGAGCCAACAAACTTTATGGCATCTCCCAAGCTATAAAGGAAGAAAGGGGAGATTAAAAAATATAGAATTAATATAGTGTGTAAAACTGGATAATAATTTTTGCTCTGTAAATGTATTTGCTGTGTAATCACATTAAAAGGACCAACTTACATGAAATCACAGAATAAGGAAGATATTTGCAAGGTTAGAGTACTGTACACAGGGATAGAAAACCCCTTTTAAGTAATTGAAAATATTAATGATATATTTGTTAACATTACAAGTTACATTTTACAAGACACGAGAACAAAAACGTTTATGTACAATCACCGAACACCTCTATAATTTTCTTTTTTTTCTCTTGAGTTATACAAATGAAAGAAAACTGAATAAATGGCTTCATATAGTCTATGGGGTAGCCTACAGAACCAACTGCCAGAACTAAACAGAGAGAATGATGAAAACCATTCTCTACTCTCCATGCTAGTAACAAATACAGCACAGTATCTTTGGACTTACAACAAGGTATCTCATTTTCAACTAAGCATTTCAGACTACCTAAGGATTGTCTCATTGAAAATAAAATCAATTAAAAGATAACTAGAGCCTCTTCTCACAGCAATAATCCCTATGATCAACCTTCTCCAATATTCAGCAGAAGAAAAAGAACCTCAACATACCAAACCTAACTTTTCCACCTCAAATTCCTCCAAAGTGACAATGATTTGTGAACTATACCAGGGGTTCTCAACCCTTTATCCACCAAATTTACCTTTTATATTATCAGCACTACCCAAGGCCCCTTGAAAGGTTAAATTTATAGAAAATTTTAGAATGATATTTAGTTATTGTGCTCCCCCTCCCTGATCCACCTCTACGTGCCTGGCAAAGCGTGTGTGAAAGGATGGTACTCAGAGGTTTTTCATTTGTTTATGTGTTTCCATGGTTGTCTGGGCAGTATCTCTGGCACCTTTTGACTATGAAACTGAAATATGGACAAATAGTGAAACTTACCCAATAGGGAATGTATACTTTCCCTTCATCAGCCACAAACTCTAGCACACCACAATGAGTGTGTCTGTTAGCCCGCTGGTTTGTCAGTTTGAATAACATTGGGTAGACGATATTAAGACGTGTCAGAACATCCAATGCTGAAGGTGGCATTATAACTGAAAATAACAGTAAAACATAAGATTTAGAACAGAACAGCACAGTACAAGGTGGAGAGGTGAAAGTGAAAATATTATTCTGTGTAATTTATTAAGAGTAATGAAATAGTTTGGAATTAAGACCAGAGAAATGAGATGTAGGGTGATGGTGTCAATAAAAAAACAGATGAAATATTTAATTTGGTATGATGTTCCAAATAATGTACAGTCAGTCCTCGACTTATGAAGGGGTTAGGGACCGACGACCAGTCATAAGTCGAATTGGTCGTAAGTCTAAAATGCGAAAAAAATACATAGAAAATCTAAAATGGGCGTCTCTTTTTCTTCTCAGCACCACGAGAACTCTCACTTTTACGCTTGCCAGCCATTTCAAAGTGAATTACAAACGAAAATTTGTCAGTACATAGCGCGTTCACTAACGTTGGGACTCGAAAATACGTAATTTGAAAAATATTTTATACAACTGCGGCGGTCGTACGTCCGGGTGGTCGTAAGTCAAGGAGTACCCGTACCGTAATTGGTGAAAAAATAAAAGAAAAAGAGAGGCAGTTCTGAAGGTCTAGTATCATAGTGGGGAATTATTCTGGAGAGAAGACAATTGACAATGTAAAATTTATGAGAAAATGGCTTACAGTAACACACTAAGATGAGGATCAAACAATAAATATATTACAACTACAATAAAGTATAATGTACAGTACCACAGGAGTAAGATCATGTAAAAATAGCACTTAGCATCACAAGAGCTGAGTCAGTAATTCCATAGGTATAAATCTTGTAGGTCACTCACTGTAGGTTGTGTACACAATCTCAGTGCCATAGATCAAATTACCAGCTCCATAGATCAAATTACCAGCTCCATAGATCAAATTATCAGTTCCATGGACCAAATAATCAGGTCCATAGACCAAGTTATCAGTTCAATGGGTCAAATTCCCAGTTCAATGGACCAAATTACCAGTTCCAGGGATCAAATTATCAAGCATCACTAATTCTAGATATGATAGATGTAATAAAAATGATAAACACAAGCTCTCATTGCTTTTTCTACTCACTCTTGCCACCATTCTCCACAGCCTGTTTATCTCCGGGGAACATGGAGACCGAGTAGCACCGATAGTGGGTGTTGAATGGCCGTGGTTGCAGCGGCTCTCCAAACATATTGAAACTGAACTGTTAATGGAAAATTAAATAAATAAAAAAAAAAAAAAAATATATATATATATATATATATATACATATATACATACATTAGAATACAAACATTACTATAATGGGTTTCAAATATCATACATGTGTTTGCAGGCAAAATCCTAAACAAAACAATGATAAAAGTTGGCAGCATAAAGCCACAATGATTAAACAAAGTATTTCACCTGAAGGTATTATATTATTGCTAAGTCTCACATCAAATTATGCATGTAAGAAAAAATAAATCCATTTTTCATGCCTCGCTATACAGAATAAATCTTGTTTATGCTGGTTTCACAATACCTGGATTCACATCTAGACTTCATTCACGCTGGACTAAGATTCACACATACAGTAGCTACATGGAACCATCCTGTAGTCGATACAACAACCATACTGTAACAGATCACGAGCTATACAATACAATCCACACTCCTAACCTCTGATCATTTAAGTCCTCAATAATAGCTCCCACGATTCTACTTTAACATTTCAAAGTCTTCAACTATTTCTCTCTTCTGAGAGAATGATCGCCACTCTCTTCAATCTACCAATTGTTAAAGGCTTTAGTTTTCTGGTTAATACAGTGAAACCTCCAAATAATGGACTTCTATCTCCATATAATCTATTAGGTCGGGGTTTCACATATAACGGATCCTCAGTACAGTACAATGAACTTTTGTATCTATATAATTCGTTAGATGAAGGTTGCACATCTAATGGACCCTTGATAAAATGGACTTCCCTTTCCATATAGTTCATTAACAAGAGGTTTCACTGTACTGCATACTACTAAGGTATTAAACCTCAAAGTCAATCACTTACCATTTTGGAGATTTTATCCCTTTGGTTTCTTGTCACAAATTCTCCAGTTCCTTTTAATGTTTTTAGAAGAAATCAACCTTATCTTCTATGATGTATCACGCTAATCTGAATCAAGAAAGACATACCAACAATTATTAAATTTCACTGCTCTGGTTAGGCTACGCCTTGAGTATGCTAATCAAATTTGGTGCCCATATCTCATTAAGGATATTGAAGCAGTAGAGAATGTACAGAGGAGTGCTACCAAATTAGTACCACAGATCAAGGATTTATCTTATGAGGAAAGACTAAGGAAATTACAGTTACCGACACTGGCGTACAGAAGATCTCGTGGGGACCAAGTGGGAACATACAAGATAGTGTGTGGCATATATGACCAGGCATGTACAGCAGGAATGTTCCAGATGAGGGAGGCTGACACTACCCGGGGGAACACAAAGAAGATCTACAAAACAAGAGTGAGGCTAAATCTCAGAAGACATTAGTTCCCGAGTAGGGTTCTCAACAACTGGAATGGGTTTACCTGAGTGGGTAGTGAATGTGGAGACGGTGGAAAAGTTTGAAGCAAAATTAGATAAATACTGGAAAAATCAAGAACAAGTATATAATTATAGGGCACAAATATCCGCCACACGCAGCCACCGTCTGAGTAGAGAAGAGGCTATTGAGCTGGAGTCACGGGCGTGAGCCTCTTGCAGAAGATCATCTGTGAGTATACTCTGTCAGTATACATTTCATCCACTGCTCTTAACTCGTGTAAATTCTATACTCTTTCACTTACGAGTAAATTCTAAAATTTAAAGCACCTTTTCCTCCAATCCTAATCCTGAAATTGATGATTAAAATCTGCACAACCTTCCTGACTTGACCACACCTCTCAGACTGGTGCAGACAGACTTGATGCAGAACCTTTTGCTTTATCAATCATCTCACCCAACAAGTAGGCCATGACATCGGAACTTTGAGAGAATCAACAAAAAACTACATAGATCTACTGGTATTGTAGTTACAGGGTATGTCTGAAACAACCCATAGAGTACTTCTCTGCTTACATCCAGTGCTTCTGTGTTTGTTTTTTTCCTTTTATGGGCCGATTTTTTTTTATATAGAAGATAATAATGTATTGGTTTATGTTAGGTTAGGGTGCCAATTATTTTGGGTACAGTAATACTTGACAGTAGTCTGGCAGAAGCAGCTACCTAGCACTATTTCTCCACAGAAGATAAACGCATTTGTACCTCAATAAACAGAAGAAAAAAACTGACAAGGAATGCAATATCATATTTTTCCATGCACAAAGCAGCAGTTTTTGATCCTCCACCAAATCTACATCCAGTCCACTGCATACCAGCACTCTAAGTTTGGTAATTAGAGTACATTGTGAACCTGCAGTCTATATATACATAATAAACCTATGTTAACTTGTATGATAAGTGTACGGAACAAAATATCTTTACATGTATTACATTCTAAATAATCCTGGACTATCTAGGGATAGATCATGATTTCACTGATCCTAAAATATGAATAAAATGAGAAATAAAGACCAAAATGATGAGGAAATCACTCACTAAGTTACACCAGGACAATGATGAGCTGTGGATGACTTGTTGTACTGGCGAGTCTAAAGTCGGACTCTCACTCTAAATCTTCCTTTATCTCTTTTATTAGTCGTTTCTGATACACCAGTAATATTATAATGTTAACATAATTTTTGAAAACATTATTTGTGTTTCCCCCTAAAATTTTATATGTAAAATAATACAGGTGTAGAGAAGATTGACTCCCTGAGGCTGGGAATTAAATACAGACCTCTGAACCAGATTATGTGAGTCAAACACAACTCATAGTCTTCAGTGGTAAACAACTTGCAGTTTCAATAGTAAAAAAAAGTATTTACACCATTTGTTATCAGAATGACGTATTTATTTGTAATTTCGTGTTGATAAATAAATAAAATATACTTGAGGTTGTTTAATCAAATTTAGAGCAACGTCCATAAAGACAAGTCAAAGTACCACGTCTGAAATGTTTACTTTATACCTTTTCCACATCGTCCTTTCTAAAAATTAATTGTCTTTTAACTTCAGGGATATGGTAATTTATTTCTCTCTTTCATTCACGCGATATTATGTTAATATAAGGTTCAACAATGAATGGCTATTAAAGGGTACGGGACAGACGCTCATAGACGAGTTAACAAATCTACATTAATAAACTACAAATTAATGTATATTATATTTATAAATTAAATAAAAAAATAAATTGTTAAAATATATAGTGAATAAATAGTACAAAATGGATATGGGATAGATACAAAGACTTTAAACTGTATTAATGAAAAACGAGTTTAGGTAAAGACTTATGGCGGGTAGTGGAGTGTTTACCATGGCGGCCACACAAACTGACTTACATCAGTTCTTCAAGGCGAGGAAAGGTGTCCGAGAGACCAATTTAATTAAGAATGGAAAAGGCACACCACCAGGAGTCGCCACGAAGAAGGGACAGGTGAAGAGGGCGCGAGAAGCCGGGACACAGGACATTAAAGTGTTACTGGGGAAGGTTGCTGCCAAGGTCTCGTCTCTACCCAGCGTTGAACCTCAGGATGTTGTGGTAGGTGACAGTTCTTTACCTCAGGATGTTGTGGTAGGTGACAGTTCTTTAAGGGTGTACCAAGTGATCATTGGTGGGGAAGGCCAAGGACTCAGAGAGGGGTCACATATTACTCACGGATGACGTTCTGGAGAGAGGCTGCATCCAGTTCTAAACTTTAAACAATAAGTGATGGTGGTGGTCCAGATAATATTGAATTGAATTTTAGCTTTGTAATCGGGATAAAACATTCCGGTAAATTTTTATTTTAGAGCATGAGTCCCTAGGGGTTGATCAATGTTTTTCCAGTGTATTTTGGTGTGTTAAACGCATCTGACCTTCATTTTGGGGGGAAATTGCTCGTCTTTTGCCCCCACACACACACAATAATGGGGGAGAACCTGGTAAATCAGGTTTTTTGGGTGGGGGAGAAAACTAACCTAAATGTTTCAGTAGTTTAAAACATTGGGGCGCGCCATGGCCATTGTGACACTAGTCAGTGAAATTAAAATCTGGTAAATTTATAATAGTTCAATGTTAGAAGGTCATACCTATGTTTTTCTATTGTATTATCGTGTGTTTTGATTGGTTCTGACCTTGATTTCCGTCGGAAATTGCCAGTTTTTTTAGTTGACCAACCTTAGTAATTAATTCCTTGTTTCCGTTACTTTTTTCTTTACAGATCAAATGGCCAGAAGCTTTTCTCCTTCTATTGTCTTTTATTCTGGATCTTATTTTAATACCTTCACAAATTTTGTTCCTCAATTCATTTATTCTGATTTTCAGTGCCTTTATTTCTTCATAATTCACATCAAGGTATTTAGCTTCTTCATAAAGTTCTCTTAACCTACTTTAAAATATATTAATTAACCCATATTTTTCTTGAGACATTCTTTTACATATTTATATAAAAAAAGTTCTTACATTCTAGTTTAGCACATTGTTCCCACCACTGTAAAATATTCTAGTATGTGCTTATTTTCTCCTTAACATGTTTCCAAAACACTCCAAAGTTTCCCTGTACCTCATCAGTGTTTAAAATACTACAATTCAGGTTCCAGAAACCTTTACCTACTTTTATATTTTTGTTAATGTTTACTTTTGACAGAACCATTGAATAGTCAGAAAAACTGACTGGAACCGTATCACATTTTACTATTTTGTTCTCAAGCCCTTTAACATAAAGCCTATCAATTCTTGACCCATATTTATCCCTAACATATGTAAACTCAGGTTGATAGTTATGTATCATGGCAACATCCTTAAGTTTTATATCCTTTATAAGAGTTGATAAAGCTTTGGACACTAAACCTTTGTTGTCATGATTGCTACAATCTCTCATGCTGGTAACACAGTTA
This sequence comes from Homarus americanus, assembly GCF_018991925.1. Classification (NCBI taxonomy): domain Eukaryota; kingdom Metazoa; phylum Arthropoda; class Malacostraca; order Decapoda; family Nephropidae; genus Homarus; species Homarus americanus. The sequence continues at coordinate 473,562 of NW_024743588.1, forward strand.
AAGTCTCCCCCAATCATTATATTTTCAATATTATTTCTCATATAATATAATAAATCATCAGAAAACAGTTCTTCTCTCTCCTTTCCTTGTATTCCCTGATGGGGCATAAATATTAATAATGGGAATTATATGGTCTAACACGGATACTCTGACACATAAAATTTGGCCATTCTCATCCATCTCATAGTTGAGTATTTTGAAAGTGGAATTTTTTCTAACTAATAGTGCAGTTCCTCCTTTTAACAAATGTGTCCTGTTTATAATAATTTTGAAGTAATGATTTAGACAAGTTAATTTCCCTGGATCCTTAACATTATGTTCCTGTATCATAAGGATGACCAGCATAATATGTAAAATGCTTGAGAGTATTATCAGAGATACCCAGCGATGGAACATCTACTGAAAACAACCTTGTAAAGATTGCCAACACGGTTTTATGCGGAAGCTCTTGCTTGACACATTGCTCAGGTATTGGATATTTGGACCCATGTTCTAGAGCGGGGTGAAATGTATCGACAATATTTACTAGATTTTGCCAAGGCTTTACGACAGTGTACCTTGAAGGCTGAAATCAAACTGGAAAGAATACGAATTAGGAAATGTCCTAAGCGTGGATAGAAGACTTTCTACATGACCGCAGCAATGTGTGATGATTAACTCTTATGAAAATCGTCATCTGTACCCCTTATAACAAGTGGAGTACCGCTTGAGGTAGTGTATATTAGGCCGCTGTTGTTTATTTGTTTCCTTAATGATATGCTAGCGTTGTACACTCCTCCATACAAATGTTTGCCCGATGGCCAAGGGTGTTGAGTTAAAGACAAAGCGGACTGTGAGAAAGAGCTGCAGAAGGACCTCTGTGGGCTCCAGGAATAGTCGAAGGAATGGCTGCTGAAGATTCAATATCACGAAGTGTAAGAAGGGCCACACCTGGAAGCTAGCAGTAGGAGGCGTACCATATGTATGGATGAGAAAGAAAAGGCTACACAAGTTGAGACTGTATTAATGAGAAGGACCTAGGTGTGTATGTTGACAAGGAGCTGAAGTTCTCGGGCCATTGTGAGAAGAAGGTAAATCAGGCAAATAAATTATTGGGTCTTATAAGAAGGTCGTTCAGATATCTAGACGGTCCGTCCCTCGTGACGATCTTCAGGAGTGAAGTGCTTCCCCATCTGGAGTACTGTCACCCCATCTGGTCCCCGAGATATGCTAGGGACTGTCAGTTGGTTGAAAATGTTCAAAGGAGGGCCACCAAGCTGGTGCCTGCACTTCGGCATCTCAGCTACCCTGCGAGATTGGAGCGCCTGAACTTGCCTAGCTTATACTACAGACGGGCAAGGGGGGACCTAGTTGAGGTTTATAAGCATCTCAGGGGGCACTACTCAGTTGAGTGTCCTTACTTGGAGCTGGCGGACGCTCGCCCCACCAGGGGTCACAGCTCAAGATTGAAGGCGCAAGTCGAGGAAAGCAGGCAAACTTTTTCGGAGTGGGGTTCCTAAGCCTCTTCTGGAACAATCTACCAGAAAGTGTTGTGGCACCAGAGTGTGGAAGCTCTTTCAAAGAAGACTTGACCAACACTGGGCTGGGTTCAGGTACATTCAGGGCAGTGCATGCCCAGTATTGCCAACAATGATGCGTGACAGAGCGTGACCGATCCTTGGCGGCCTGCGGGCGACCTTTTGGTGAAGAATATAAAGGAAAAAGTCGTGACCGATCGTAGCGGCTAACAAGCGATCAGTGGCCGAAAGGATAAAGTAAAAAAAATAATACTTAACAACAGATAATAGTTGCATTTGTTTACCTAAACTATTTAGACCATTCACATTTAAAGTTGCAAACATTATGTACATCTTAATTATTGTTCTAATAATGAAATAAAAAAAATAGTTTACTTACTTTTTTCCTTTTTTTGTCTCTTTTTCCTTCTTCATATGTACTATTATTCCTTTTTTTTTGCCTCCTTTTTGGCTATTTCTTTTCCATCCCTCTTACTTATCATCACCTTACTACCACTAACTGCTCGCACTGTCCAGCTTTGTACATGTTCCACCTTTTCCCACCATGAATCATCTTTTCCAATTGGATCCATTTTCTTCCCTTCATCTTTTCTTCCTTTCCCACATTCTTATCCATTTTCTGTCTGGCTATTCACTTGACCACTCAAATTACTTTGGTTGTCATTGTTTTTATTTGCTTTGTACCATCCTTTTTTCCCAAGTACTGAAATATCACCATTAGTTCCTCCATCTGTTTTTCACTTTTTACTTGATTTTCATCATCACTGCCGTTAATTTCTAATTCACTTTTCACGGTTTGTTCTGTTCTTTGTTACAGCAAGAATCTTATGTTTTTTCTACTAGAGCCAATTGGATTGCAAACCTCAAAGGCATCTTGATAAAGAATAATCCTTAGTGAATTTGGATTATATTTGAATAGCATGTTACTACTGAAAGCTTGTCCATCAGTAATATCTTGATAACATTTTCCATAACTGCTTGATTCATTAATCTGGGCCACCATTGTCTTACTGTATTCACTCTGAACAGATTCATCAGTAAAAAGACTTTTTGATGTTTCATTAAGTGGAACATACTGATATGTGCACTCTTTATTTTGATAATTCCTCCCTAAATGATGGGACTGTGGCTCAACATAACCAAACTTTTTCTTGAACAATAATTTACAACATTAATCTGATCTTAGTGGGCGTAAATGATGCAATAGACGTAATTTAAACATTTTTCATTCTACTAATATTCATGTTTAAATCAGCGTCATCGAGACACTCTTGCGGTACTGGCACCAGTCATGTTTGGTGTCTCAGTCATGTTTTGAATACTGTAAAGGCATTATAGTTCCAGCCTACATTTAAAATTTTTTGGGGAGCCACACTGTATGTAGCTCATGCCAAAAAAATATATGTTCTTGAACCCCCCGCTCCCCCCCCCCTTTTTTTCCTTTCAGTGGCAGTGTTTGATCTGTGATTCAAAAAACTTCAAAACTTGTGGGTCAAGATACCTTCAAGGATTTTCAATGAGTTTCTGTGGGGTGTTGCAGTCCTTGGCATGTAGACCCTGAAGTTGTTTTTGCAAACTCCAAATCTGTGCTCACTGTTTCCTCAGCAGCTTGGTTGTGGGACACATCTTATTCTTTCTTGAAGATGTATAGGAAATGGAAAACCATTAAATGGATTCAAAATGAAAGTAAAGTTATTAGGTTCTGTTGCCTACATTCAGTTTATAAGAAAAGGTAATTTATTTTGCAGACTCGAGCAAATGAAAAAGTTGTCAATCCAACACCTTACTTGAATGCTGAAGAAAATTCCACTCCTCCTGTAACTCCTAAAAGAAAAAGAGGTGAAGATGAAGACTCCAAAAGGAAGAAGAGGAAGCAGATTGAGGAGGATGGGCTCAATACACCAGAAGGTCCTGAGAGTAAAATTAGTGGGCAGCCAGTCAATATACAGAGATCAGCCAAGAAGAAACTTAACATGGGCTCTAACACCACCTCAGATGTTAGTATGGTACTGGGGTTGTGTTTCATTTTAAGGGCAACTTTTAGAGCAAAGCAACCAGTCAATATATGCTGTATATATAGTAGTGTATGTACAGGTGTGGTAGTTTTGAAGAGTACAGTACTTTTATGGACTTAGATCATTCATATTAATAGTACATTACAATAGACAACTCTCTCAAAGCCGGAAAAAAATTCTCATCCCCGGAATTTTCAATGTAACGGAAAAATTTTCGCGGAAGTTCCAGAAATTGCCCATTACATATTTCTCGAACCCAGAAAAGTATCCCTCATCCCCGGAATTTTCTTGGTAACGGAAAAATTGTCTCGGAATTTCCAGAAAATGCACCTGATTTTCATATCTCAAATTCGGGAAGAAGAAAAAACCCCTATTCCCAGAATTTTCCAGGTATTGGGAAATTTTTTGGGAATATTCCAGAAAATGTGTCCCTCAGAAAATCATTCCCAAAGCCGGAATTTTCCGGAAAATTACAGCTTTGGGAACGATTTTCCGAGAAAATTTCAATTCTGGCTATCGAAGAATTCAGGGTTTGAGAGATTCCGGCTAGCGGAGATATTACTGTAGTATCATTATTATCATCATTGTTGTTATTATTATTGCTCTTACTATTGTTGCTGATATTATTACTATTGTTATTCAAATTAATGTACATTCCTGTTCATTAATACAATATTACTGCAGTACATATAAGTATAATTAGTTTCTTCTTGCCTAAATATATTATCTTCAACAGAAGTTAACACCAGAGGAGATAAAAGAACGTTTAGGGAAATGTAGAAGACTGGATGAGTTACGTGCCAGACTTCTAAAGGTGAACCAGTGCAGTGAAAAACTCCAACAGTTCAAGGAAAGTACTATTTCTGATCTACAGTCAGTTGAACCACCCTCACCGTGTAAAAGGGGCACAAGCTTGCATTTGAAGAAGTTTACATCAGTGGATGTTGAAATTCCCATTAGGTAAGAGACTGACATTGGTGTAGAAACAAACCTACCATTAACTGAAACATTTGAGAACACAGTAGCACCTTTGATGCATTATTGTTTTGAATGGGTATTTTTAGAATGTTGGTTTTATTATAGATTATAATGCAGATATGTTATAGTTCATTATTAATATTTCAATAGCTGCCATAGTAACATTTTCTTTTATCTTTTGTTTATTTTAAATTTTATGAAGGGTCAGTTTTAGTGTTTGCAGCACTATAATAGTGTTAAATGTTTCCATCAGGGCATGATTAGGAATATGAGAAATAAATTATGGTGTCAATTCCCAAGCTCATCAAACAAAATTAATATAGATGAATTTGTGATTTGTTTTATATTAATTAGCATTGTTTGAATATCGGTAATTGGACTTAACATACCGGGTAATTTCATAAAATTGATTGATCCACATATGTATACTTCCAGCCCATGTAAAACCCCTCTGAAGACTCCAGTCAAGGCTCCTGCCTATGAACGCTTCCAGCATCTGGTGGAGAAGCCATCAGATGAGCTTGTGCTGCCATACAAATACCGCTTAATAAAGGAAGTTTTTCGGGCCATTGACACAGTTGTCTCTCTCCTCCACAACAGACAAGAAGTTATCACATACAGCAAGTTAAAGCCGGCCGTCCAGGAAATGTTGAGAAGGTATTAATAGATGTTTGGATATAACTTGAACCTGTTGAGTACAGTATACTGCACAACTACTGTGCTGTGTTAATACCAGCAAAACCAGCACAAACCTACAGGCTGTAGGTTTGTGCTGTTTGTGTCTGTCTTAGTTTTCCTCTCCCACATATTACTATACAGAAACACATATGGCAGAAGCTTAGAAAATACTGTATTGTTTATTAATTGATTATGTAAAAATTGGCTCTTGATATATGACAGGTATTGTTGTGCACCACAGTTTTTTTATAATATAGTACACCACCCAAAAAAGATATAAGTAAAAAAAAGATAAGAATGTAGCAGAAGTAGGAATTACTGTACTTATTACTATATCTGTAAGGAAATTTGTAGGGTAGAAACATACAGGTCATAACTTCCTTATAGTTCTGCCTTGAGGATGCTGCACCATTAATTTAGGCATCACGATAAAGGTGAGCAAAGGGTAGTCGCGATTGAGGCAGACTAACATATTGTTGAAGTTAAACTACATTGTACTGTACAGTTAAACAAAAGTTCGCTCCCCATGGTGAAACCAAGTCACGGGAATGAGTCCGAACTGCCTTACCCTGACTGTCATCTGTTGTGGGTGTGCTGTTTTATCTCATTTGGAGTCAATACTGCATCATTTTGGGAGGGAGTGAACTTTTGACCTTTGTGTCCAGCTAGTTTTTTATAATTAGATTTTTCACTAATTGTGTTGTATCTGTAGGGCGTTTCAGGAGAAGTACCTCGGGCAGATAAAAACTGTGTTCCCACTTGCTTATATCTTCAAGCAGGAAAGCAACAAGTATCACAAAAATACAGGTAAATTTAATGTTCTGCAGATGAAACAAAGTACAGAGTTGAAGGGGTTTGATATTTGGCCTTATGATTAAAAAAAAAGAAATGGTTGTGTCTTGTCGAGGTCATTATTCTTAGAAAATTATATATATGTATACTTTATATGGAATTTCAGGTGCAAGAGACAAACCCAGCAATCCCTATGAATTAACAGTTACAGCTAATTTGGCATATAAACCATCCTCCACTCAAAACCTTGCCTCCAGGTTTGATGAAGTTGCTCGTCCTGAAAATTCTAAGGTCAGTAAAATATTGCATTGATATAGGTGGCACTCATTATCAGTATATTTGGTGAATGGTCCCTTGAAGGTAATGATTAAAATGCATATATTATATTACTGGGAATAAATGTCTAGTTGTGACTTCACTCCATTTTTCCTCCCTTTTCTATATCAGTCCCCCAGCCCATATACAAGTGGGAGAGATATAAAAATTATGAAACAAAGTATTATATTATATTAAGTCAACTTCTTCGTTTATTTTTATTTTATTTTTATTTTCTTAGTTTCGCAAAATGGATTCCATAGTGATGGTTGAGCGCCGCAATATATTCCACAACTCCTTGGTGGACATCTTGAGGAATCACCACGATGAGTTCCTTCAGGTAATGTGAAATCAAATTTGTAATGGAACAAGAGTAATCCTTTCAAAGTGATGGAGAAAGGGATGAAAATGTATTACATAATTTACATTATTATGAGTTTACAAGTTATATTTGTTTTAGACATATTTTTTAAACATTTGTACTTCGTTGCTTGTGTATTTTTGTATGAGTGGTGAGGGTTTTTCTTAACCATTGTGGCAGCATACACCACTGGGTGATGTATGAAAGCCCTACCAGTGACCCTATCTCATTATGCCTCTGCAGTTTCATTCAATCAATAGGTACACTCTCTCCAAAAAGTATCTCTAGGATTTTGTGTGAGACAATGACACAATGGATGAAGAATTTTGATGACCTTACCAAGACAACAGGATTTGCGGTGATCATTTTGAAATTCATCAGACTCCTTAATAAAGAGACCTTTTGGAGCAAGTGTACAGTCCCCTTCACTAGTGCATTTACAGGTGCTCTTCAGGTTTTGTGCAGTGTGGCAGTGCTGTGTTCGCTTACATTCAACAGAAGGAAACTCGCATTAGTAAACATACTATGGGATTAAAGTAAAGAAATATAAAAACAAATATTGCAATGTAATGATTTCTGGAATGTTTATATGTTTAATAAGACATACACTAATTAGACTGTTATTAGCTCATAACTTTTGCATAGCGGATGGTGGTACAGCAAAGTGAAGTGACATAAGGGGATGGGGGGGGGACAGGTGCCTCTCTACCTACAGGCATGGTATCTGTGAATGATAAATTATTAACACTCAATTTAAGCTTAAGTTTATATCTATTATTTTCCTTGTCTGCTGTGTTATGCAGATAACATTCAAACTGTTCATGTTAAACTTTGGCCAAGGTAGACAAGAGGAGGTTTGAAGTCAATTGCAGTGATTCTTTATTCACATTTATTTGTTGCTTGCTAGAACAATCTACTATACCATTCTAATAAAGTAAATAAAACATGTAATACTAATACTGTAATATATGGTGCTTGCCATTTGTCTCAGTATCCGAGGTGCATATCATGTATGGTTGTGTAAGATGGTGAACTGTCAATGAAAATATGACTTTTTCAAAGCACTACTAATTACCATCTTATTGGCTATATCTATTACTTTATCTGTATAGGAATCATGGCTGAGGGAGAGGTGTGAATTGACTGATCATTGATAACAACACCGTAATCAGTGTTCAACACCTGTCACATACAAAATTTTCAATCCGTTTCCATTTAAGACATTATAATCTTTGAAACCAGTATGAAGGTAACAATATGTCTTGAATATGTTTCCAAATAAATGATGTGCGGTGGAGGAGACTTCAGACTATTGTCTACCGCTTTTATTAAAATAGAAACATGTTGGCAACACTAATGTTGCCAATGGAACATTTCATATTTATTTATCACTGTCGACAATGGAAGGTTTTCTTCTGATCTAGTATTTTGACATAATCTGTGTTGTGGTCCCTCGGTTGACAAACACAATTCGTTCCACAGTCGTTCGTTAACCGAAAATTTCGTTAACAGAATCTGTTCTTTCAATGGGATATTGGATAATTGGTTATAAACTCTCACAAAAAGTATACATGTAAAGTACAGTATACCAGTAATAGGATAAACAAAACATTAAATATAAACTAAATACAGTACTGTACAATAATAAATAAAAAACAATAGAATACTGTATTTTAACTTACTTTGAGGTGTGTATGTTGTATTCCCGGCAGCTTTGTTATACATACCAAACGGCTGATTGCAGAGGCAGTCGATGATGACATGCCATAATCTTTACAAAGTGCATTGGTTCTATCGTGTTTCATAATAATTTCTGCACTGTATATTATCAATATGTTAACTAAATTTCAGAATGACCAATAATTTTAATGGAAAAATGCAAAAATATTCAAGAGACCAACAAACTGGATGTTCACCCCACTGTAAACAAAGTTAAACTGAGAAGCAATGTTGGGTGATTCAATCAGCTGATTGGCACACAAAAACTGTTCCCTGTACTGCATATATTATCAATATGTTAACTAAATTTCAGAATGACCAATAATTTTAATATAAAAAATGCAGAAATATTAAAGAGCACAACTTTCTTGATATTTACTCCATTGGAAACGAATGTAAACATAGAATCGATTACTGTATTGGCGGACTAGCCGATCAGCTGATGCGCACAACAAAACGTGTTTGTCGTAAGGATTTCGTTAATCGAACTGAAACTCCTTATGGGAGCTAGTATTTGTCTGTGCAAGATGTATAGTTTAGACATTCGAAAAGTATTTCCAATAACCGGAAATGTTTCCGGGTAAGGAGGATTTTTCTGGGTTTGAGAAAGTCACCTGGTTAGCCAGAAATCTCTCAGACCCCGGAAATGCTCTGCACTAATTGTTCCGACTAATGGGGATATCACTGTATAAAGTAATAATAATGACTACTATACAACAGGTTGTTCCATATAAACCACACACACACACACTACTCCATTCACACATTTACAATATTACAGCAGCCTTCTTTCTCAACACCAAACATGTATCTCAAGTGGCCTTAGCCTCCCTTGTCCGTGAATGCAACTGATAGACAATTAGATAATGCTTTAGGAAAGAAAATATATTGTGCCAAACAACAGCTGGGGTACTCCTTCAGCTCGTGAAATTGTGATTAGGATAAAGATAAAAAGACTTCACACAAACATCGATTTCTTTATGGAGTTTATATCGCAACCCTTGCTAGGCCAGTCCAGTTCAGTAGCTGAAAGTGTTTTTGGTCATTGAACCACTACTGAACAATCCTTGCCCTTTTTACAGGACATCTTCCTGTACAAAATTTATGGGGCCTAGAGGGAAATGGAAGTTTCTCTCTCGAAGGGATGGGAGAAAGAAGACTTGCAGTTTTGCAAATATACCTGCATCAAGCGTCAAGTGTCCTCACTTGTCCACTCCGTCTCCTCATAATTATATGTTGAGGCGATCATACCTGTAGAAGAAACGTTAATATACGCAAACATTGTGATTACATCAAGTTATACAGGTATATACAGGTATTTAAACAATCAATACTGTATATGCCACCAGATATATAATATATAAATTTATGAAAATATTTCTTACCTAGTATTACTGGCTCAGTGCACCCATTATTCAAGGATGTGAATGTATTTACAGCAATGATTATGGTTTTCTCCCAACATACTGTGGTATAGTAGATTGTTCTAGCAAGCAACAAACCTCTTGTCCACACCTTGGCCAAAGTTTAACATGAACAGTTTGAATGTTATCTGCATAACACAGCAGACAAGGAAAATAATAGATATAAACTTAAGCTTAAATTGAGTGTTAATAATTTATCATTCACAGATACCATGCCTGTAGGTAGAGAGGCACCTGTCCCCCCCCCATCCCCTTATGTCACTTCACTTTGCTGTACCACCGTCCGCTATGCAAAAGTTATGAGCTAATAACAGTCTAATTAATGTATGTCTTATTAAACATATAAACATTCCAGAAATCATTACATTGCGATATTTGTTTTCATATTTTTTTACTTTGATTCCTTTTGTCGAGTGTGAATGAACACAGCCCCCCACACTGCACAAAACCTGACAAGCCCATGTAAATGCACTAGTGAAGGGGACTATACATCCTCCTGTGTTCCCAATGTGGGCTCTTTGTTTGTTTTATCATTTAACGCCATTACCTACTTCCATCATTTACTTTTCATGTCTTCAGTGCAATGCTATTACACCATTTAGTCTGTTATATGCACTTTACAATGTAATATGCCTTTCCTACTCAGAAAGGAAAACTAATAATTTTTTTTTTTTTTTATACAGTCCCTCGACCCACCCATCATAAGCTCAGGCATGAACATTAAAAGGTGGCATCCATCATTCCCACTCGAAGATATGCCAGATATTGAGGAAGCTCCTCTGCCACAGCCACCCATCGCTGAGAAATTTGAGACTGCCAGAGATATTCTTGGTGAGTATTTCTATTATGGCTGACTTTTAATTACACTGAGTCCTTGTTTAGCGTTGCCCCCGACAACATTGTTTCGTTATAACGTCTCTACTCTGTAGATACCCATGATTCCGACAACGTCCCAACTGATTCGTTATAACATCGTCACTGACTACTTTGTATGGCGCATCACCCTCTCTCATTTTGGCACGCTACGCTCTCTCGAGGAGTGTCACAGCGTCCCCAAGCGTCTCCAGTCTTTGTTAGGCTTCCACAGTGTACATGCATGTTTAAGTGTTTTTTGCTCTAAATACTCGACTGTAACCATTCAAAATGGCTTCCAAGCGCCCATTAAGTGCTAGTGTTGTGAAGAAGCAATGCAAAGTCATAAGCCTTGCTTATGGAGGTTTTAAACCCTCCGAGTCTCGGTGATGATTCCGTTAACATTGTGTTTTTCAAGAATGTAACTACAACGTTAAGCGGGGACTTACTGTACTGTACAGTGCTCCCCCCAAGTACAGGGGTAATTGGTGCCAACGGAGCGGCGCATACTTGGGTACTATAAACTAATGGGGAAAAACAAATGGTTCCGGGACCCCTCTAGATACACAACATGAACTCAAAACTGGTCTTTCATAGCACTTTTCTGCACATCACCTCTATGAAAGTTACCCTTAGTTAAATGTGTACCATAGTCATATAAGGTGACTAATAAAACAAAAATAAGCCGTTAAATAAGAAGAATAATCACTTTCTTGCCATTGTCCAGCCAGTCTATTATGTTGTTCTTGCATGCCAGGGTCATTGACTTCACTCTTCTGCCTGGCTGGGCAGGTGCTGGAGTCCCAACAGCAGTAGGTGGGGTATTCACGGAAGCTGTCGCTGTAGTGTCTTGAGGAGAGGAGATTTGGGACTGGCGTCCGCATCATTGGTGACATCCTCATGTGTTAATGGTTGCTAGTGGCCACTCAGCCAATCAGCAGTCACATGGAAATTTACTCCCGCGTATTTGGGAGTTCTGCGTACTTAAGAATCTCCCATTAGCCGGAACAATTGGGGCAGAGCACTTCCGGGAATGAGAAATTTCTGGGTAATGGGACAACTCCCAAGGCAGGAAAAAATCCCTCATCCCCGGAATTTTCCAGGTAATGGAAAAATGTTGGAAGTTCCAGATATTGTGCATTAAATCATCGTTGCAACCCGGTAAAATATCCCCCATCCCTGGAATTTTCCAGGTACCAAAAAAGTTATTTTGGAATTTCCGGAAAATGTGCCCGTTTTTCATCTCTCAAAACCAGAAAAAAAAACATCCATGGAATTTTCTGTGTACTATACTGGGAAATTTTTCTTAGAATTTTCCAGAAAATGTGCCCCTCGGAAAATCATTCCCAAAGTCAGAAATTTCTGGAAAATTCTGGCTTTGGAAATGATTTTTCGAGAAAATTTCAATTCCAGCTATTGGAGAGTTCCGGGTTTGAGGGATTCTGGCTAATGGAGATACAGTATTACTGTAGTTGGGTTCTGCGCAGTTAAAATCCACGTCTTGGGGGGGGGGGGGACACTATACTGTACATCCAAAGTGTCATTGTTCGTATTATGTATAAAGTATTTGTCAACCAAAAATTATGGATCCAAGAGGCTTTTGAAAAATGTGTGCCCAAGGAAAACATGTAAAAAGCTATGGTACTGTACAGTATGTTCTTGTCAGTGTGATTACAGTACTGTACAGTATAAGTTTCTGCAAATGCATGTACACTAACCTCCTACTTTCACACCACCAAGCATAATCACTGAACCTGAATGTCCAATTTTTCATCATTTACTCACTTTTCAGATATAAAAAATTCTAAATTTTTTTAACAACTTGTGTACAGGCCATGGGGTCCTCTCTTTGCTGAGTAAAATCATCTGGCATTAACCAACTAAAATATTAGATGGGACGTCCCCATAGTGAAAAGGTTAATTTCTTTTGTAAAATATAGTTTTTTGTGCAGTAGATTTCTGGTTAACAGACATTTTAATGTTATTTTAATATAATTTTGTGTATCAGGACTGCTGTACAGTATAGTCTCTCTCAGGGGAATTAAAGTATTGTCTCACTTGCAATACAAAGCCTCTTCTCTCCAGACTTTCACAGGTTGATTGGAAATGTAACTATAGATAATATGTTATATTTTTTCTCTAAATGTAGGTGTTAACTTGTTTCATGATATTTATGTTTTTTCATGGCATTTATGTCTCCCTATTGACTAGATAAAGCCCAGGATCTCTTCTCGGTTAATTCCCGGATGGAAAAAGCTATGAAAGAGCTAGCAGCAAAGACTCCTGTTAAAGTTGAGCCAGCACCTGTCCCTGTGGCCAAACCAGCCAACATTGCTGCAGCCTTGAAGGGTGTCTCAAGTTCACTGTTGGAGAAGGTAAAACATCTTATTACCGTATGTGGGTAGTTATCAGATCATTCTAAGATTAGACACCCATCTTATTTCACATGAAAGATTGAACACACAAACCTTACCCAACCTAACCCCTTCTGGGTAGCAGTAGGGTTATTAATCTTCAGGTGATCCCAATTATTTCCCTCCCTCTTGTCATATCGTCTCACAAAATCATAGATAGTATTTGAAGCAAGTGTACACATCCCTTACTATAAATTCAGTATTATTGTATTTGAATGTGTCTGAAAGAGGAGATATATACTGGGTGTAACATGGAATACTGTAATAAGTAATGTGGGACTTTTAAGTAAAACTGTGCATTGTGATGTGATATGGTGCGACATGTCTGTCTGTCAGGTGTTTTTTTTTTCTTTTTTTAATTGCATTGGTTGTGTCTCCTTTTTGGTTTCTTTGAGTAAAAGCTTGAGGATTCTCACATGTTATGAATTCCATGTTTAGTATAGCTTACAGTATATCAGCGTAAAAGTCTGAACAAAAATTCTTAACCTGTTTCAGATTCGTGCTCGAGAGGCGGCCCAAATTGCCAGAGACATGACCAGGAGCAGCGGTGAAAACAAGGAGTTGGAAATGCTGTCCAGGCTGCCTGAAATATCCAGGATCATGCGCAACATATTTATCACAGAGAAAAAAGCTGCTTTATCCTGGGAGGTTGTTGCCGCCAAAGTTACTGCCAGTTACTCGTCCATGCTGGGTGCAAGTAAGTTCACCTTGAATTGACTTTCAAGGGAAATTGCGTGTAAAATTTGTCATGGTTATGGTTTTTCCTGTCTTAAATTAATACAGTAAATGAGGAAGTTTGGTTATAGGTCAAATGGTTCCATTCCTAATTAGGTTATTGGGATTAGGGCCCATTAGTACTCACCCTCAGTCCTATATTAAGATTAGCTTAGAGCTTGATAGGACTGGGGTCTATTTCACTTGTCACTAACAAACTTGGGGTGTCCGGTATGTGTTTGATGAGGTTTTATTTTTATTATTATTTAATTGTGTTGGCAACAATGAAACTTGAGTAGAAATTTAGACTACTGTATCACAAGAATTTAGCTTCCATTTTATATTAAAAATTTGTAAGATTGTCTTTGCGGGTGGTAGCCTTGTTTAATGAATATTGTTCATTAATTATTTTCAGATGAAGTGGACAGCCACTTGAACCTGCTGATAAAAGTAGTTCCTGGGTGGTGTACAGTCCACAAAGTACGAAATGGTATATTCCTTAAGATCAACAAGAACGAGCAGTTGAGCAAAGTGATGGACAAACTTGAGTCGGCCATTAAACAGCGGAGATAATCTCACCCGAGGAAGTTGGATTTCCTTTATATTTACAAATGTTCTGAATCCAAGTATGACAGCTATGAATGTGTGTTTAATGTTTCCAGCAAATGGAATGCATTCCTTTCATATACACAAAAAGCTTGACACACCAGATTAGGGTCAGTAAAGTAAATGTTGACTACGTTTTGCCATTTTTTTTTTTTTTTTTGCAGTTTTACCCAGAATTTTATGGACTTTGTACTTTATTGTACCAAAGATATTTTGTTAGAATTTATTTCATAATGGTTACTGTACCATGTCTAGAGTGAATTTTATTTTTTAAATGGCACAAGTAGAATGGCAATTTGATAAAACTGCATTGAAAATTCATGTACTGTATGGGGTAATTAATATGGTTTGGCGAATGGCATACAGCACTACAAACCTTAAGAATTTGATTAAGATAATTTGTGATTGTTTTTGTTAATAGTCAGTTTTTTGTTCCAAATGCAATTTTGATATTCAGAAGATACTGGTTTTGAGATATTGTTCTGAGTGATGACACAATGCATTATACTATAGATTATATGAGGCACCGAGTGCAACAAGGGGCCAAGTGCCAAAAATCACAATGGAAAAAAAAAAACATTCATAAAGTTTGGAAAAATTCAAAATGTCATAACTTTTGAACCAATGAAGGTACCGAGCTCATTCAGGTGGTAGTGTGTAGAGCTCTTAAAGTTGGTTTTTGATAGGTGGTGTTTGCAGTTTCATTAATATGCATTGTTCAGGTATAATTTTCATTACATGGAAGCAATAATGTATTAAGACCACACCAGAAAGTTAAAGGTCATCAATGGCCCTCCCTCCCTCCCTCTTTCCCTCCTTTTTGCCAGTTGGGAAAAAATGGTTCAAGTGTTATTGCATAGCATTCCTATGACATTTTTGTAGAAACATGGACTCCCATAGCTAAGAAACTGGAAAATGATGAGTCACTATGAGCGAGAGAGGCTACGATTGGGGGCCATGGGTGCTTGTACCCCTCTCCCCCTCATTCCGCCTCTAGGCACAGATCACACGCTATAGAGATGCTTTTACATACATTCACTAATATGGCTCTCGGCCTTTCAAATATTGCACTACCGGGACAGTTTGTTTTTCTGCAGATAGAGGAAAGGCTGGGGAGTACAGATAATAATATAACTCAATTTTTGGGGGATGGCATTTGGCCGCTCGTCACACTCAGCGCCTCTTATTTGGGTTATGTTTTCTTATATTAACCCTTATTCACGTATACAGGAGTATTGCTTTCTGGAACTACCTTGCATTATTCTCCTTGGTCATTATCAGTTATTTATTGAGGTTTCTTTTCTCCATTATTAACCACACAAACATGAGTGATGAACAAAGATGATAGATAGATGAAAAGACTTGCAAAACTCTCCCCAAATACAGTTTAGTTGACCACAACCTCCATATTTGGATGCTAATCAGATCGACAATGCCTGAAATGCTCACCGAGATATTTTGACTACATGTATTTGTTTGGCAATGATGTCTATTTATTATCTATTAAGAATATATACCATAATGTAGGAAAGTGTTAATAGTTTTAAGGCAGACTGTCCAAGTGGAGAAATAGGACATCAGTTTTTTTTTTTTTTTAACCCGTAAGTAATGGCCATCATCTGTGAAACTTTAGTGTTTACCTGCCACTAAAGGGTTAAGAATATGGAGCCACTTCTGACTTAAAATGTGAATTGATTAAGATAAACCATTTGTAAAATGTAGAAGTCATGTATTTTACCTGTTGGCCTCTGAGTCGGTCAATTTACTATAAGTACCCTGTATTGTATTTTCTGGTTTTATTGAACAAATATTTGTTGTACCTGGTTTTCAAATAGCGAGTCCTATGAATTTATGTTGTTTGTGATATCTTCAGTAGTTTTAAGTAAAGCAAAATAGGCAAAAAATGTACTAGTAGTGCCAGTGTGGGGAGCTTCATTAATCTTCCCTGTTAATACTGAGTGCCTTTGCATTTTTTGTGTGTGTTTCAAAGAGTTTAATCAAGTGCCTTCCAGTATTTTGTGAATATTGCTTTCATGTAGACTGTCATTTTATGATTGCATAGAAAAAAAATTACAGGCCCAATAATTTAAATAAATGAATTTTGAAGGTCAGTTCCAGTGTGTGGTTATACAGTACTGTATTTGTACTTAGCCATGTAATAGGAAGTTGAATATGTACTGTATATATAATTTTTTTAGTGTGTACCTATATTTTTTTAGAGAATGAACTAAAATTTTGTTACTTCAGAAATGAACAATTATGAACAAACTTTTTATTTTTATTTATTTTTTTCATTCCTTGATATATGCAGTTGACTGTTACAACTACGGATGGGGGGAGGAGTGTTATTCAACACAAACTTAGTAGGAAAGAGGTCAAGAAAACTGGTTTAAAGGATTAATGGAAAAATGTATCGGAGATAAGGAAAATGTGCTAAGAGGGTTTGGTGAAATGTGTAGTGTGTATACTATCAAGAGACCTCCCCTCATGTGTAGAAATGACAAGGGTAGGGAAGTCTGTGGAAATATATACCAGTACTAACTGCAATTGGGTCGATATATGTTCCAGCAAATTACATTTAAATCAGTGATGTAATCTAAAGCAGTGGTTCTCAACCTTTTTCACTCATTTCCTCCCTTGAGGAACTCTCAAATTCCTCATGGTCCCCCTTCAAGTTAGTCCCAAACCCCCTACAAATAATGATGAAAAATAGATGTTTCTGATCAGATGAAGAGAACAGCTTTCTTTTATTTTGTTTATTGTTGACGAGTGACTAGACTAGTTTCACAACAAACTTCAGTTTGGTTGGAAAA
Source organism: Homarus americanus (assembly GCF_018991925.1). Taxonomy (NCBI): domain Eukaryota; kingdom Metazoa; phylum Arthropoda; class Malacostraca; order Decapoda; family Nephropidae; genus Homarus; species Homarus americanus. The sequence continues at coordinate 490,760 of NW_024743588.1, forward strand.
AGGTTCCTATGACCTATACATATTTTGTCACAGCTCAAAGGGAAGGCTGACATGGTTTCCATTCAGTTAGGCAATTGATATGAGGCTGTGTCAATGAAAAAGCACAATCATGTCCAGGACCACGTCCAATCACTTCCAGATTTTACTCTATATATGTAGAAGGGTGGGGAAATCAGTCGCATAAATAGGTAGTAGAAAATGGCAAGCGGACTCAAAGTGCGATCTCACTAACTTTTGGATACAACGGATTCATTGAGCACCAGAATACATTCAGTGATTTTTCTTCATATAGGCCTTTGACAGCAGAATTGTTCTTGAGATAAAGGAATTCATCTTGAACATCATTGGGAATGGGAACAATATTAAGAGTGCCAGAGAAAGATTCCTCACCAATTTCCCTTCTTCCTCCTCGAGTTCTGGGAAGTACTTTTTGAGCTCACTTTCCAAGGGTTTCAGGTGCTGAGTAATTTCAGTTTTGAGTCATGGGTCAAGCAGATGATCTTAATCTTATCAAGAACAGTTGAAAGATTCTCAAACATGGCAACATTTCCTGCATTGACCTTCCTGGAGCTTGGAAAGAAATGCATGAAGACAATCTATGAGGTGAAACGCATTTCTTTCCTTGCCTTGTAGTTTGAGATTCGGCCTGTTTAGCTGCTCATATATAACTGCTAGGTATGCAAGACGTGGCTCCCACAACACTTCATTGAAGTGACTTAAAAGATCATCTTCCCTTGCACTTTAGCTCTCCCCGAAGTTCAAACACTCGATTCACAACATTACCCTTGGAAAGCCAGTACACTTTGAAGTAAAAGAGGAGGGCTTCATGCTCTGAATCCATGTCTCTTAAAAAGGTTCTGGAAAAGGCGAGAGTTCAGATCTCCTGCTTTTATAAAGTTGATAAATTTGACCACTGTCTCCAGGATCGTGCAAAGTCCATCAGGGAGGGTTTCTGACACCAGTGCAAAACAATGGATCATACAATGAACCCCCTTGGCATTTGGAACTACTTCCTTGACGTGCTTCTGGAACCCCAATTTCGATCCCAGCATCACCGGAGACCCGTCGGTACAGACTCCGCAACAATTTTCTCAGGTTATCCCTCTAGCTGTGAAGAAAGAAGCCAGCTTTTCCATCACATCTACAGCTGTTATGATGGTCTCAAGCTGTGTACAGAACAGATATTTGTCCTTGACGTAACACGAGAAAAAATACCTAACAACCACGAACAGCTGGAGCCTTCTTGGGACTGAGACACAAGGTTATATAGGTGGTTGGTTCCTCACAAACTGCTCACACTCGTCCTGGGTGTGTAGGAGGAGTCGGGACCAGTGTTTAGCTTGTCTTCAGGTTCCCAGGCGTTCACTATCTGGGTCCAAATGGTCTCTATCGGGTTGAGGTCTGGGTAGCACTCACAAACAGTCATAGTAATCTCTTAACACAAGCAATGGCCCTATACAATATTATATTTGTGATATTAAATGTTTCAATAAAAATACAACATTATTATTTTATTGGGTAAAGGAAAAGTTGTATTGTTTAACTGAAAGAACTTATTGAATATGGACCTGGAGATTTAGATAGCCAGTCCAAAAGGTCAATTTCATTCGACCTTTCCTCTGACCAGCGCTTCATCTCTCGTAAATGGAAGAACATTGAATAGGAACTAGATTTAGATGGCCAGTCAAGGTCTGTCTCATTCGACTCACTCTGAACAGGACAGTTATCAAGTGATTAGAAATGGAGGATGGTGGTGCAACTCAGCAGCTAAAACGTCAGAGATGATGAAATAAGAGATAACTGTATTATATCTGATGGAAAAAGAACAAAATATTGGTATTGAGGAAAGGTGTTTGTTGATCAAGTAACCCAAATTGGAGCACATTTCAGTATTAATAGTATGGATAGATCTCATTAGTATTAGTTAAGGGGCTGCAAATTGGTGCCATCTTTTACTTTAATAATACAAGACTAATATATGTTTGGAGTTTGATAAACTTTATATAGACAACTTTTCTAGACTTTAACAAATTCTAAATTGCAATTTAAAATATGTATGCCTTTGACCCATTAATGATGATACTAATTATGTAATTATACCAATATGGTGGCTCACTGGCTAGGTAACTGTTTGGATGATGGAGGTTCACGACTGCCAGATGGATTTAAGTCGTGTTGAACTGGGCCGAGGCAGAGACAGATGGTTCGTAAGTAAATTATGTTTTACCAGTGATGTTGGGGCTGGTGCAATGGAATTACTCTACAATAGAAAAATGGCACTGGAAAGTTTAATATATCTTGGCAACACTACCAAGAATTGTAGTTTCAATGACATAATTATTACAGTTCAGAAGTCAGATGTAAAAGTCAAGAGACTTAATAGATGGTGATTAACTCTGCAGGGAAGGACTTGGTATGTTGTGTAGGAGTGGGGCATTGGTTGTTGTGTGGGGAGGAGGATTGTTGTTGTGGGGGGATGGACTTGTGTTGTTGTGGGTGAGGAAGGACGTATGTTGTTTAGAGTGAGGATGGACTTGAGTATGTTGTGGGAGTGAGGGAAGGACTTGATATGTTGTTTAGGGAGTGAGGATGGACTTGGTGTTGTAGTGGGAGTGAGGGAAGGACGTATGTTGTTTAGGAGTGAGGGAGGACTTGGTATGTTGTGTAGTGGTGAGGAAGGACGATATGTTGTGTGGGAGTGGAGGGCTGGTATGTTGTTGTGTAGGAGTGAGAGGACTTGGTATGTTGTGTAGGAGTGAGGAAGGACTTGGTATGTTGTGTGGGAGTGAGGAAGGACTTGGGTATGTTTTAGAGTGAAAGGACTTGATGTTGTGTATGGGGAGTGAGGAAGACTTGAGTTTGTGTGGAGTGAAGGACTTGTAGTGTTGTGTGAGGTAAGGGCTTGGTATCATTAGGAGATGAGGAAGGACTTGGTATGTTTTAAGGAGTGAGGATGGACTTGAAGTTTTGTGTGTAGGTGAGTGGGACTTTAGTGTGTGTAGGTGGGAAGGACTGGTATGTGTGTGTAGGAGTGGGGAAGGACTTGGTAGTTTTGTTTGTAGTAGTGAGGAAGGACT
>NW_024743589.1:0-9150 GCF_018991925.1 Homarus americanus
GCTGATCTCCGAACAGAAGTAGCAGCCCAGAAGTTATGTCACAGCCTGGATGAGATGTCGACTGTCCTTCTCTCTCCTTCGGTCGGCTTTGCTCTGCCTCAGGGGAACGAGAGCTTCTGCCCCTACTCCGACAACTGCTGCAGATATTGACTATGAGGCTACAGTCACTGAATGCCGCATGGATCTGCGGCTCAACTAAATTAACACAGATAGGATAGCTTCTTATGTATTAGGATATTTAATATTAAGGTAAATAAATGGTGGCGAAGGTGTGGCTATTGGGGGAGGCTGGAGGCCACGTTAAAAAAAAAAAAAAAAAGTAGTAGTAAATTGAGAGGAGAAATGCAGAAAAGATGAGAGAGAGACAAACAGAGAGATAGATGGAGACAGAGAGAGAGAGAGAGAGAAACAAATATAACAGTAGATAAAGACATAAAGACAGGGAGAGAGAAAAACAAACATTCAGACAGACAGACAGACAGAAATAGACACCTACTGTAGATATTGAAACAAACAAGCAGATAGACACCTAGACAGACAGACAGACAGACAGACAGACAGACAGAAAAAGACACCTACTGTAGATATTGAAACAAACAAACAGATAGACAGACAGACAGACAGACAGGCAGACAAAAAATACACCTACTGTAGACATTGAAACAAACAAACAGATAGACAGACAGACAGACAGACAGACAGACAAAAAAGACACCTACTGTAGACATTGAAACAAACAAACAGATAAACACCTAGACAGACAGACAGACAGACAGGCAGACAGACAGACAGAAAAAGACACCTACTGTAGACATTGAAACAAACAAACAGATAGACACCTAGACAGACAAACAGACAGACAGAAGGACAAGCCAGACGAGCCAAGAAAAAGGAGCACCCTGCTGTGAATATTAGAGCAAACAAACAGATAAGACAGACAGACAGACAGACAGGCAGACAAAAAATACACCTACTGTAGACATTGAAACAAACAAACAGATAGACAGACAGACAGACAGACAGACAGACAAAAAAGACACCTACTGTAGACATTGAAACAAACAAACAGATAAACACCTAGACAGACAGACAGACAGACAGGCAGACAGACAGACAGAAAAAGACACCTACTGTAGACATTGAAACAAACAAACAGATAGACACCTAGACAGACAAACAGACAGACAGAAGGACAAGCCAGACGTCAATACAATACCTTTACCTGTCAGTGATTGCAGACTTTACGGCACCACACACAAAGGTTGTCTCCTCTACTATATTGTTACCACTGGTACCATTGTATCCTAGGAGAGGGGGATAGCACCATTCTCACCACTTGATCCTTTAGTCACTGCTTACACGATTGTCACCATTGGAATCACAGTCACACGTGAAACCCTTATCACCACAAGAAGCATTTTCACCATTGTAATTTTTCTCACTGTATGTATATTATGTATGCTGGATTATATATTATGTATGTATATTATGTATGTGCTCCATTTATGTATTATTTATTCAGCCTAGCTAGCAGCGTGTGGCAATGTTATTACCATATCCCACATGCTTAATTAATGTGCCTGGCGACGTATGGAAGCTGCTAATGTCTCACTTGCCATACGTCGTCTATAGCAGTTGACAAGGAGCCTAGCTTAGGAGCACTACTCCCCTTGTGTACATATCGCTTATCCAGTAAATCGAACCTACAAAACTATACAGGTGTTTGTGTTCTCTCCTGTATATAGAACTTATTACCCAGAACATAACACTCACCACTGTAATTTTTTTCACCACTAGAAGCATTGTCACCACTGTAATTATTATCACCAGTAGAATCACTTGAAGTAATCAGCATGAATATATAAATAATTATTAAGTGATTATAAGTAATTATCAGGAATATACGTATAAATATTTAATGTACAGGTAATTCTCACAATTGAAGGATTAATTATTAAGACTACACAAGTAATTATCAAAAATATACATAAATTATTAGGAATATGATATATGTAATTATTACGAATATGCGAGATAATCATCAAGACTATACGTGTAATTATTAAGAATAAGTTGGTAATTATCGGGAATATACGTTTAATTATATGTATGGATGTATGTATGTATGTATGTATGTACATATGTATATATATATATATATGTATGTATGTATGTATGTATGTATGTATGTATGTATGTATGTAATAATAATAATAATAATAATTAACGGTTTATTGAAAAAAGTACCCTTGTGAAACGAAAATGCCATTACATATTTGGGGAATGGGTTTCGAATTACAAATAATATACAAGTAACATAAGTGATACAAATAAGATATATAATAACTAGATGGGAAAAGCTCAAACTACAGTGCATTTCAACATAGTGACAGTGCAAGAAGTAGTATTTACTGGGAGTGAATACACTGGTTTATTACAAGTTATTGATAATTTTACAATGGTTGGGACTGTAGCCATGTATGTATGTATGTATGTATGTGTGTATGTATGTATGTATATATGTGTATGTATGTATATATATATGTATGTATGTATGTATGTATGTATATATGTATGTATGTATGTATGTATGTATGTATGTATGTATGTATGTATGTATGTATGTATGTATGTATGTATGTATGTATGTATGTATGTATGTATGTATGTATGTATGTATGTATGTATGTATGTATGTATGTATGTATGTATGTATGTATGTATGTATGTACGTATGGCGACCTGTGGTGTAATGGTGTAATGGTCAGCATGCTCGCCTCGCAAGTGATCGGACCCGAGTTCGATCCCCGGACCCCAAGGGTGTAACTATGGGCAAGTTTCTTTACGCCATTTGCCTCTGTCTGCCCAGCAGTAATTGGGGACCTGGATGTTAATCGATTTGCGGATCGTGTTCCGGGGGGTAATGGTTAGCCAGTGCAGTTGGCGAGTTGTCCGGTCTTCTCGGACTATTCCTTGACACTGGGTCATGCAGCTCGTTAACTCAGGGTGTGGTTGATGTGTTGGCGATATCTTCTACACCTTAAACAAATTCACGCCTAGATGGCCCTTGGGCCGGCCATCCTCGTTACACGAGGGGCAGCCATTATAGTATGTATATATGTATGTATGTACAGTATGTATGCGTGTGTGTATGTATTGCGAATTCCAGCGAGCACTATGTGTATGTATTCATTTATGTATGCGGATACCAATGGGTGGATGTACACGAGTGTGTGTGTGTGTCAGTAAGTTTCCCAATTACAAAAATAAGTCTTCGGGTCATCATGGGTGTGTAATTAGGCACGAGAGATCTTAAATTTGGGTCATTAGTGCCAATTCGTCTCCTCGGGTAAGATGAAGTGGAACTCTATGCTAATTTCCAATTTATTTTCTATGAAACGACTGTGTTCAGTTTTTTTTTGTTTCTAATTATGTCAATTTTTTTCCTTGTTTATTTCTCATTATTTCAATATCTGTTGTATTTATCTCTCAGCATTACTACGTGTCTTCTGTATCTCTCAATGTTCGTTTTTTGTTTTTGGTTTACTTCGTTATCTCAGTTTCTCTGTTCTTTCTCTATTTTCAGCTATTCTCTCTCTCTCTCTCTCTCTCTCTCTCTCTCTCTCTCTCTCTCTCTCTCTCTGTTATATACCACACTGTTAATGCGTTATGTAGGTCTCGCATCAAGTCTACATGTACGTTTTTTCGATAAGATACACACACACATACGCACACAGGAATATATCTCTCACATATGTATATACACGAAGATTCTTATACACACAGACATACACAGACATACACACTCGAATCCTCTGCTACTTGGCATAACTTAAATATCTCCTCATGGGAAAGAGAAAGAGAAAGAAAGAGAGCGGGAAAAAGAGAGAAAGTGAGACAGGATAACAGAAAATGCCAGAAAAGGGATGAGAGAGTAAATGAAAGATAGAGACAGAGAATATATATATATATATATATATATATATATATATATATATATATATATATATATATATATATATATATATATATATATATATATATGTATATATATATATATATATATATATATATATATATATATATATATATATATATGTAATATTCAGAAATTTCAGAGTAACTTCAAATGCCCCGCCATGAGTGATACTGAGCGTTCAAGGTCATCTGAAGGGAGGGAGCGCTGCCTGCTCGTAGCGAGAGATTGCGGAACTAGGCCTATATGATATTAAATGTAATTTACCGAATTAATAATGATGCGATTCATGAAGTTAAGGGACTATTATTGAATTTGAAATTATTATAGATCGTTTAGCAGTCTGAATAATGTTACGGGTGTCCCAAGGAGTTATTAGTTAGGCGGTAAATATATCACGTAGGCCCAAGCTAGCGCCTTGAGGAGACGCGACGCTGGCTAGGCCAGTCCCGGAGAGCATTCACACAGACAAGACGTTCCGCGCGTCCATCAGAATTAGTCACGTGGCTGCAATGCCTGTGCTTTCATATTGCAGTATAACAAAGTAGGGAAGTCTCCTATTCGATCTCAGACAACCCAGAGTTAGATAGGGCAGTGATAAAAGTAAACTAGAAGCTAACAAAATGAGTTCATTTCGGGTTTCCGTCAGGCCCATGTGATTGGAGTTGACGGAGTTATTTCTGGAGTTGACCGGAGTTGACTGCGAGAGTTTGAGACTGCCGTTGATGATTGAGGGTGGCGATTGTCGCCATTGGACCGATCAGTGTGGGCCTGTCACTGTTTAGCGGGGTAGCAAAGGATCTCTTGAGTGAACGAGTGCTCCCGACAACTAAAACGACACGGGACCAGCATCGGCAGTGGGTGATCAGTTCTTACCACTCCGGTGCACAACACCACGTGTCCTCGGTCAGCTAGTGAAACCCTCTTGCTAACGGGAAGCTAAGGTTTCTCTCAACTGCACAAGGTCTGATTGGCTCACTCTCTTCCTGCCCATGGACGCACTGGGAGTACACTGAGGCTATCTGAGTATATTAATGGTCACACACTGAGACCGTGAGTCTAGGACTCTAGGAGATACCTAGAGGAACATTTTATCTTCATTATTACGGGTGTAGTTAACACCACTCCTCAGACTGATATTATCTTGATGTGTGTAGTTAATATTTCTTAAATAATTTTGATAATATTGTTTTGAATGTTTGTGCCATTAAGTGGAACCAGAGTGATACTGTGATTGATTCTTTTAATGCCTCTAATTGTTCTTCATAATTCTGATCTCAATTATAACCTTGTTCCCCAGAGTAGTGGGTAGGTTAGGTTAGGAAGTGTACATCTGTTGGGGTGCTATAATTTTGTTGAGTGCCCTTAAGGCCTATTCATTGTAGAGTATTTAATTTCTTAAATTTTTAGTACCATTTCCTAAGTGACTGATATTATTTTGTGGAAGCCTTAAGGCCTGTTCATGTGTGCAAGCAACATTTCTTACTACTTCAAATTTATTGTTGCCTGTGTTTCTAATAATTTCTATGTCATGTATAACTTTTATTCCCCAGAGTAGTGTTTAAAGTTTAAGTTAAGAGGTGCGCATATTGGTGTACCATTATTTGATTGTGTTTGTAGTGTTGGAGGAATATAAGTGTCTAAATTTTACAGTGTGTCTCATTCATCCCAGTCACAGACGCTATCCTTCCACGGGTCACGGACAGTTCATTTTTGTAGTAGATTTAAGTGTTCTTGTGCTGGTTCGGGATTTTTCTCAAAGGGGCGCTTCCACTGCCTTTACCATCTATTAAATTTTAATAAACCCCAAGTCAAGTGAGAAATTAAAGTCCAGCAAATTCCGACCGGTTACAAATGGTAGCAGAGCGTAGTTGAAGCGTGCTGGGCCCATAACCCAGAGGTCCGTAGTTTTTAATGTCGTGACTGATAGTACTGTGGTTGGGATAATGAACGCTATCATGTGTTGGTTAGTAATGGTAGGGATTGAACTCGCACTGATGCTCATCCTTGTGCCCGGACTGAGTTGGTTAGGCTTGACAGTAGAGATGTGTATGAGGAGGAAGAGAGACGGCCGCGGGACCTTGGTACAGCTGAGAGAGGAGTTCGGAGACCTAAAGAGGGATTATCAAGCACAGGTAAACAGGTTCAAGTGGGAGTCTCAGGCACACATTCAACGGTTCAGGGAAGAAACAAGGGGTGAATGTCAGGCACACGTCCAGCAGTCAAGGAAGTGTGAGGTCCAAGTGGGAAATATAGGGGTACGTAAGTAGTTCAGAGAGGTTGATCGAGCCCTCCAGCTGAGAGACAAGACGAAGCCGACCGATTACAGTTTAGGGTGCATGGTAATGAGAAAAGGCAGGTTGTAGGGGGTGAGTTGGAGGAGTTGTGAGTAGGGCAGAGGGGATTGGAGAGATGGTTAGGTCAGAGATGTGCGTTGAGTAGTGGTTGCTGTCATGAGCGGGATTGAGTTGCTGTCATGAGCGGGATTGAGTTGCTGTCATGAGCGGGATTGAGAGTACGGTTGTAATGTCCAGGGCCTCACTAATATGGGCTGGTACATTGTCAGAGGGTTGGTCTGCCGGCATGAGGTTCGGAGACGTGGACTGAGTATTTTTTTGACACTGGTTTCTCTTAGCTCAAGGGCCAGGCAAAAGGAGAGCATGTTTGTTTTGGACTGAGTATTGTTTTGACACTGGTTCCTCTTAGCTCAAGGGCCAGGCAAAAGGAGAGCATGTTGGAGATGGACTGAGTATTTTTTTTTGACACTGGTTCCTCTTAGTTCAAGGGCCAGGCCAAAGGAGAGCATGTTTGTTTTGGACTGAGTTTTGTTTTGACACTGGTTCCTCTTAGCTCAAGGGCCAGGCAAAAGGAGAGCATGCTTGTTTTGGACTGTGTATTTTTTTTGACACTGGTTCCTCTTAGTTCAAGGGCCAGGCCAAAGGAGAGCATGTTTGTTTTGGGCTGGTATTAATTTTGACATTGGTTCTCTAGTTAAGGGCCAGGCAAAAGGGGAGCGTGATGTTCTGGTTGGATTGAGTTGGGCTAGGAAGAAATGGAGTTGCTAGCTGCGAGTGGAATAGTACAGAGTTGAAGGTGGGTTTTAAGTTGTTCTCTCAGCACATGAGGGCAGTGCTGTCTTTTTTAGGGGGGTCGAGTGTTAGCGGGAGAGAAAAGGAGAGAAGAGAAGACGGGAATGCTGCATTTAGCAAAAGGGGTGAGGTGCAGTCCTTAGAACAAAATTTTAGGGGGGTCGTATGCATGTTTTCTCAGCACATGAGGACAGTGCTGTCTTTTTTAGGGGGGTCGATTGTAATATTCAGAAATTTCATAGTAATTTCAAATGCCCCGCCATGAGTGATACTGAGCGTTCAAGGTCATCTGAGGGGAGGGAGCGCTGCCTGCTCGTAGCGAGAGACTGCGGAACTAGGCCTATATGATATTAAATGTGATTTACCGAATTAATAATGATGCGATTCATGAAGTTAAGGGACTATTATTGAATTTGAAATTATTATAGATCGTTTAGCAGTCTGAATAATGTTACGGGTGTCCCAAGGAGTTATTAGTTAGGCGGTAAATATATCACGTAGGACCAAGCTAACGCCGTGGGGAGACGTGACGCTGGCTAGGCCCAGTCCCGGAGAGCATTCACACAGACAAGACGTTCCGCGCGTCCATCAGAAATAGTCACGTGGCCTAGTCACCTGTGCTGCGCTATTGCAGTATAACAAGTAAGTCTCATTCGATCTCAGACAGGGTTAGATAGGGCAGTGATAAAGTAAACTAGAGCTAACAGTGAGTTCATTTCAGGGTTTCCGTCAGAACCCACTTGATTGGAGTTGACCGGAGTTGATTGGAGTTGACCGGAGTTGACTGCGAGAGATTGACTGCCGTTTGAGACTGCCGTTGATGATTGAGGGTGGCGATTGTCGCCATTGGACCGATCAGTGTAGGCCTGTCACTGTTTAGCGGGGTAGCAAAGGATCTCTTGAGTGAACGAGTGCTCCCGACAACTAACACGACACGGGACCAGCATCAGCAGTGGGTGATCAGTTCTTACCACTCCGGTGCACAACACCACATGTCCCGAGCAGCTAGTGAAACCCTCTTGCTAACGGGAAGCTAAAGTTTCTCTCAACTGCACAAGGTCTGATTGGCTCACTCTCTTCCTGCCCATGGACGCACTGGGAGTACACTGAGGCTATCTGAGTATATTAATGGTCACACACTGAGACCGTGAGTCTAGGACTCTAGGAGATACCTAGAGGAACATTTTATCTTCCTTATTACAGGTGTAGTTAACACCATTCCTCAGACTGATATTATCTTGACGTGTGTAGTTTAATAGTTTCTAAATAATTTTGATAATATTGTTTTGAATGTTTGTGCCATTAAGTGGAACCAGAGTGATACTGTGATTTGATTCTTTTAATGCCTCTAATTGTTCTTCATAATTCTGATCTCAGGTATAACCTTGTTCCCCAGAGTAGTGGTTAGGTTAGGTTAGGAAGTGTACATCTGTTGGGGTGCTATAATTTTGTTGAGTGCCCTTAAGGCCTATTCATTGTAGAGTATTTAATTTCTTAATTTTTATTACCAGTTCCTCGGTGACTGATATTATTTTGTTGAAAGCCCTTAAGGCCTATTCATTGTAGAGTATTTAATTTCTTATATTTTATTACCATTCCTCAGTGACTGATATTATTTTGTTGAAAACCCTTAAGGCCTATTCATTGTGGAGTATTTAATTTCTTATTTTTTAGTACCATTTTCTAAGTGACTGATATTATTTTGTGAAAGCCCTTAAGGCCTGTTCATGTGTGCAAACAACATTTCTTAATACTTCAAATTTATTGTTGCCTGTGTTTCTAATAATTTCTATGTCATGTATAACTTTTATTCCCCAGAGTAGTGTTTAAAGTTTAAGTTAAGAGGTGCGCATATTGGTGTACCATTATTTGATTGTGTTTGTAGTGTTGGAGGGAATATAAGTGTCTAAATTTTACAGTGTGTCTCATTCATCCCAGTCACAGACGCTATCCTTCCACGGGTCACGGACAATTCATTTTGTGTAGTAGATTTAAGTGTTCTTGTGCTGGTTCGGGATTTTTCTCAAAGGGGCGCTTCCACTGCCATTACCATCTATTAATTTTTAATAAACCCCAAGTCAAGTG
>NW_024743590.1:0-26998 GCF_018991925.1 Homarus americanus
CCCCTGATCGAGTAAAACAAACACCCCTGGTCGAGTATAGCAAAGTCCCCTGATCGAGTATAACAAAGCCCCCTGATAGAGTATAACAAAGTCCCCTGATCGAGTATAACTAAGTGCCCTAATCGAGCATAACTAAGTCCCGTGATCGAGTATGACAAAGTCCTCTGATCGAGTATAACAAAGTCCCCTGATCGAACATAACAATGTCCCGTCATCGAGTATAACAAAGCCCCCTAATCGAGTATAAGAAAGGCACCTGATCGAATAAAACGATGTCCCTAGTCGAGTATATACAAAGTCCCCAGATCGAGTATAACAAAGTCCCCAGATCGAGTATAACAAAGTCCCCTGATCGAGTATAAAAAAGCCCCTCATAGAGTATAAAAAAGCCCCTCATAGAGTATAACAAAGTCCGCAGATCGAGTTCAACAAAGTCACCTTATCGAGAATAACAAAGTCCCCTGATCGAGTATAACAAAGCCCCCTGATCGAGTATAACAAAATCCCCTAATAGAGTATAACAAATTCCCCTGATCGAGTATAACAAAGTCCCCTGATCGAGTAAAACAAACACCCCTGGTCGAGTATAACAAAGTCCCCTGATCGAGTATAACAAAGCCCCCTGATCGAGTATAACAAAGTCCCCTGATCGAGTATAACTAAGTGCCCTAATCGAGCATAACTAAGTCCCCTGATCGAGTTTAACAAAGGACCCTCATGGAGTATAACAAAGTCCCAAGATCGAATATAACAAAGTCCTCTGATCGAGTATAACAAAGTCCCCTGATCGAACATATCAATGTCCCGTCATCGAGTATAACAAAGCCCCCTATTCGAGTATAAGAAAGGCACCTGATCGAATAAAACGATGTCCCTAGTCGAGTATATACAAAGTCCCCTGATCGAGTATAACAAAGCCCCTCATAGAGTATAAAAAAGCCCCCTGGTCGAGTATAACAAAGTCCGCAGGTCGAGTTCAACAAAGTCACCTTATCGAGAATAACAAAGTCCCCTGATCGAGTATAACAAAGCCCCCTGATCGAGTATAGCAAAGCCCATGATCGAGTATAAAAAAGTCCCATGATCGAGTATAACAAGGTCCCCTGATCAAGTATAACAAAGTCCCCTGGTCGTGTATAACAAAGTCCCCTGGTCGAGTATTACAAAGTCCCCTGATCGAGTATAACAAAGCCCCCTCATCGAGTTTAACAACACCCCCTGATCGAGTATAACTAAGTCCCCTGATCAAGTATAACAAAGGACCCTAATGGCGTATAACAAAGTCCCAAGATCGCGTATAACAAATTCTCCTGATCGAGTATAACAAAGTCCCCTGATCGAGTATAACAAAGTACCCTGATCGAGTATGACAAAGTGCCCTGATCGAGAATAACAAAGTCCCCTGATCCAGTATAACAAAGTCCGCTAAACGAGTATAAGAAAGGCACCTGACCGAATATAACAAAGTCACGAGACGAGTAAATCAAACACCCCTGATTGAGTATAACAAAGCCCCCTGATCGAGTATAACAAAGTCCCCTGATCGACTATAACAAAATCCCTTGATCGAGTATAACAAAGTCCCTGATCGAGTATAACAAAGTCCCCTGATCGAGTAAAACATACACCCCTGGTCAAGTATAACGAAGTCCCCTGATCGAGTATAACAAAGCCCCCTGATCGAGTATAACAAAGTCCCCTGATCGAGTATAACTAAGTGCCCTAATCGAGCATAACTAAGTCCCCTGATCGAGTATAACAAAGGACCCTAATGGAGTATAACATAGTCCCAAGATCGAGTATAACAAAGTCCTCTGATCGAGTATAACAAAGTCCCCTGATCGAACATAACAATTTCCCGTCATCGAGTATAACAAAGCCCCCTGATCGAGTATAAGAAAGGCACCTGATCGAATATAACAATGTCCCTAGTCGAGTATATGCAAAGTCCCCAGATCGAGTATAACAAAGTCCCCAGATCGAGTATAACAAAGTCCCCTGATCGAGTATAACAAACCCCCTCATCCAGTATAAAAAAAGCCCCCTGGTCGAGTATAACAAAGTCCGCAGATCGAGTTCAACAAAGTCACCTTATCGAGAATAACAAAGTCCCCTGATCGAGTATAACAAAGCCCCCTGATCGAGTATAGCAAAGCCCATGATCGAGTATATAAAAGTCCCATGATCGAGTATAACAAAGTCCCCTGATCGAGTATAACAAAGTCCCCTGGTCGTGTATAACAAAGTCCCCTGGTCGAGTATTACAAAGTCCCCTGATTGAGTATAACAAAGCCCCCTCATCGAGTTTAACAAAAACCCCTGATCGAGTATAAAAAAGCCCCCTGGTCGAGTATAACAAAGTCCCCTGGTCGAGTATAATAAAGTCGAATGATCGAGTATAACAAAGTCCCCTGATCGAGTATAACTAAGTCCCCTGATCAAGTATAACAAAGAACCCTAATGGCGTATAACAAAGTCCCAAGATCGCGTATAACAAATTCTCCTTATCGAGTATAACAAAGCTCCCTGATCGAGTATAACAAAGTACCCTGATCGAGTATAACAAAGGGCCCTGATCGAGAATAACAAAGTCCCCTGATCGAGTATAACAAAGCCCCTGATCGAGTATAGCAAAGCCCATGATCGAGTATATAAAAGTCCCATGATCGAGTATAACAAAGTCCCCTGATCGAGTATAACAAAGTCCCCTGGTCGTGTATAACAAAGTCCCCTGGTCGAGTATTACAAAGTCCCCTGATCGAGTATAACAAAGCCCTCTCATCGAGTTTAACAAAAACCCCTGATCCAGTATAAAAAAGCCCCCTGGTCGAGTATAACAAAGTCCCCTGGTCGAGTATAATAAAGTCGAATGATCGAGTATAACAAAGTCCCCTGATCGAGTATAACTAAGTCCCCTGATCAAGTATAACAAAGGACCCAAATGGCGTATAACAAAGCCCCAAGATCGCTTATAACAAATTCTCCTGATCGAGTATAACAAAGTCCCCTGATCGAGTATAACAAAGTACCCTGATCGAGTATAACAAAGTGCCCTGATCGAGAATAACAAAGTCCCCTGATCGAGTATAACAAAGTCCACGTATCGAGTATAAGAAAGGCACCTGACCGAATATAACAAAGTCCCGAGTCGAGTAAAACAAACACCCCTGATTAAGTATATCAAAGCCCCCTGATCGCGTATAACAAAGTCCCCTGATCGAGTATAACAAAATTCCCTGATCGAGTATAACAAAGTCCCCTGATCGAGTATTACAAAGTCTCCTGATCGAGTAAAACAAACACCCCTGGTCGAGTATAACAAAGTCCCCTGGTCGAGTATAACAAAGCCCCTTGATCGAGTATAACAAAGTCCCCTGATCGAGTATAACTAAGTGCCCTAATCGAGTATAACTAAGTCCCCTGATCGAGTATAACAAAGGACCCTCATGGAGTATAACAAAGTCCCAAGATCGAGTATAACAGAGTCCTCTGATCGAGTATAACAAAGTCCCCTGATCGAACATAACAATGTCCCGTCATCGAGTATAACAAAGCCACCTGATCGAGTATAAGAAAGCCACCTGATCGAATATAACAATGTCCCTAGTCGAGTATATGCAAAGTCCCCAGATCGAGTATAACAAAGTTCCCAGATCGAGTATAACAAAGTCCCCTGGTAGAGTATAACAAACCCCCTCATCGAGTATAAAAAAGCACCCTGGTCGATTATAACAAAGTCCGCGGATCGAGTACAACAAAGTCACCTTATCGAGAATAGCAAAGTCCCCTGATCGAGTATTACAAAGCCCCCTGATAGAGTATACCAAAGCCCATGATCGAATATAAAAAAGTCCCTGATCGAGTATAACAAAGTCCCCTGATCGAGTATAACAAAGTCCCCTGATCGAGTATAACAAAGCCCCCTCATCGAGTTTAACAAAACCCCCTGATAGAGTATAAAAAAGCCCCCTGGTCGAGTATAACAAATTCCCCTAGACGAGTATAATAAAGTCCCATGATCGAGTATAACAAAGGCCCCTGATCGAGTATAACAAAGTCTCCTGATCGAGTATAACAAAGGACCCTAAAGGCGTATAACAAAGTCCCAAGATCGCGTATAACAAGGTCTCCTCATCGAGTATAACAAAGTCCCCTGATCGAGTATAACAAAGTACCCTGATCGAGGATAACAAAGTGCCCTGAACGAGAATAACAAAGCCCCCGGTTCATTTTTAACAAAGTCCCCTTATCGAGTACAATAATGCCCCTGATCGAGTATAACAAAGTCCCCTGATCGAGTATAGCAAAGTCCCATAATCGAGTATAACAAAGGCCCCTGATCGAGTATAACAAAGTCCCCTGATCGAGTATACTAAAGTCGCCTGATCGAGTATAACAAAGTCCGCTGATCGAGTAAAACCAAGCCCCCTGATCGAGTATAACAAAGTCCCCTGGTCGAGTAAAACAAAATCTCCTGATAGAGTATAACAAAGCCCCCTCATCGAGTTTAACAAAACCCCCTGATCGAGTATAAATAAGGCCCCTGGTCGAGGATAACAAAGTCCCCTGGTCGAGTATAACAAAGTCCCATAATCGAGTATAACAAAGGCCCCTTATCGAATATAACAAAGGCCCCTGATCGAGTATAACAAAATCCCCTGATCGAGTATAACAAAGTCCCCTGATCGAGTATAACAAAGTCCCCTGATCAAGTAAAACAAACACCCCTGATCGAGTTTAACAAAACCCCCTCATCGAGTATAAAAATGCCCCCTGATCGAGTATAACAAAGTCCCCTGGTCGAGTATTACAAAGTCCCCTGAACGAGTATAACAAAGTCCCCTCATCGAGTTTAACAAAACCCCCTTGATCGAGTAAAAAAAAGCCCCCTGGTCGAGTATAACAAAGTCCCAAGATCGCATAAAAGAAAGTCTCCCGATCGAGTATAACAAAGGCCCCTTATCGAATATAACAAAGACCCCTGGTCGAGTATAACAAAATCCCCTGATCGAGTATAACAATTTCCTCTCATCGAGTTTAACAAAACCCCCTTGATCGAGTATTAAAAAGCCCCCTGGTTGAGTATAACAAAGCCCCCTGATCGAGTATAACAATGTTCCCTGATCGAGTATAACTAAGTGCCCTAATCGATATAACAAAGGACCCTAATGCCGTATAACAAAGTCCCAAGATCGAGTATAACAAAGTCCCCTGATCGAGTATAACAAAGTCCCCTGATCGAGTATAACAAAGCCCGATGATCGAGTATAACAAAGTCCCTTGATCAAGAATAACAAAGTCCCCTGACCGAGTATAAGAAAGTCCCCTGGTCGAGTATAACAAAGTCCCCTGGTCGAGTATAACAAAGTCCCATAATCGAGTATAACAAAGTCCCCTTATCGAGTATAACAAAGGCCCCTGGCCGAGTATAACAAAATCCCCTGTTAGAGTATAACAAAGTTCCCTGATCGAGTATAAATAAGTGCCCTAATCGAGCATAACTAAGTTCCCTGGTCGAGTATAACAAAGTTCCCTGGTCGAGTATAACAAAGTCCCCTTATCGAGTATAAAAAAGTCCCCTGATCGAGTATAACAAAGTCACCTGATCGAGTATAACAAAGTCCCCTGGTCGTGTATAACAAAGTCACCTGGTCGAGTAATACAAACTCCCCTGATCGAGTATAACAAAGCCTCTTCATCGAGTTTAAAAAAAAACCCTGATCGAGTATAAAAAAGCCCCCTGGTCGAGTATAACAAAGTCCCCTGGTCGAGTATAATAAAGTCGCATGATCGAGTATAACAAAGTCCCATAATCGAGTATAACAAAGTCCCCTGATCGAAAATAACTAAGTCCCCTGATCGAGTATAACGAAGGACCCTAATGGCGTATAACAAAGTCCCAAGATCGCGTATAACAAAGTCTCCTGATCGAGTATAACAAAGTCCCCTGATCGAGTATAACAAACTACCCTGATCGAGTATAACAAAGTGCCGTGATCTAGAATAACAAAGTCCCCTGATCGAGTAAAACAAAGTCCACTAATCGAGTATAAGAAAGGCACCTGACCGAATATAACAAAGTCCCGAGTCGAGTAAAACAAACACCCCTAATTGAGTATAACAAAGCCCCCTGATCGAGTATAACAAAGTCCCCTGATCGAGTATAACAAAGTCCCCTGATCGAGTAAAGCAAAGCCCCCTCTTCGAGTATAAGAAAGTCCCCTGGTCCAGTATAACAAAGTCCCTGATCGAGAATAACAAAGCCCCATCATCGAGTATAACCAATTCACCGAATCGAGTATAACTAAGTCCCCTGATCGAGTATAACAAAGTCCCCTGCTCGAGTAAAACATACACCCCTGACCGTGTATAACAAAGTCCCCTGATCGAACATAACAATGTCCCGTCATCGAGTATAACAAAGCCCCCTGATCGAGTATAAGAATGGCACCTGATCGAATATAACAATGTCCCTAGTTGAGTATAACAAAGTCCCCTGATCGGGTATAACAAACCCCCTCATCGAGTATAAAAAGCCCCCTGGTCGAGTATAACAAAGTCCGCAGATCGAGTACAACAATGTCACCTTATCGAGAATAACAAAGTCCCCTGATCGAGTATAACATAGCCCCCTGATCGAGTATACCAATGCCCAAAATCGAGTATAAAAAAGTCCCCTGATCGAGTATAACAAAGTCCCCTGATCGAGTATAACAAAGTCCCCTGGTCGTGTATATACAGTCCCTGGTCGCGTGTTACCTACAAGTCTGATCGAGAGTATAACAAAGTCCCTCATCAGGTTAACCAACCCCCTGATCCGGGTATAAAAGGCCCCTGGTCAGGTATAACCAAAGTCCCAGATGGCGTATAAAGAAGTCTCGATCAGGTATAACAAAGGTGCCATGATCCGAGAATAACAAAAGTCCCCTGATCAAGTTTAACAAATCCCTTATCGACTATAATAAAGCCCCGATCGAGTATAACAAAGTCCCTGATCCAGAGTATAACAAAAGTCCACTGATCGAGTATAAACAAAGCCCCCCCCTCATCGGGGTTGCTCGAAACCCCTGGTCGAGTGTAACAAAGTCCCCTGGTCGAGTATAATAAAGTCGAATGATCGAGTATAACAAAGTCCCCTGATCGAGTATAACTAAGTCCCCTGATCAAGTATAACAAAGGACCCTAATGGCGTATAACAAAGTCCCAAGATCGCTTATAACAAATTCTCCTGATCGAGTATAACAAAGTCCCCTGATCGAGTATAACAAAGTACCCTGATCGAGTATAACAAGAGCCAGCCCTGGTAAAGAATCATAAAAGTCCCCTGGTCGGTTTAACGAAGTCCCTTATCAGTACAAAGCCCTGATCCAGGTAACAACGTCCCTGATCGGGTATAACAAAGTCCCATAATCCGGGTATAACAAAGGCCCCTGATCGAGTGTAACCGAGTCCCCTGATCAGGGTATACTAAAAGTCTCCTGAGTCAGGTATAAACAAGTCCGCTGATCCGGGTATAACAAAGCCCCTGATCAAGGTAAAACAAAGTCCCTGGTCGAGAAAAACAAAATCTCCTGATCGAGTATAACAAAGTCCCCTGATAGAGTATAACAAAGCCCTCTCATCGAGTTTAACAAAAACCCCTGATCGAGTATAAATAAGGCCCCTGGTCGAGTATAACAAAGTCCCCTGGTCGAGTATAACAAAGTACCATGATCGAGTATAAATAAGGCCCCTGGTCGATTGTAACAAAGTCCCCTGGTCGAATAACAAGGTTCACGCTTGAACAGGTATAACTGGGACCATATCAGCAGGTATAACCGGGCTAATTGGTATAAACAAGTCGCTTTGGTCCGGAAATTAAACTATGAGTCCCATAATCGAGTATAACAAAGGCCCCTTATCGAATATAACAAAGGCCCCTGGTCGAGTATAACAAAATCCCTGATCGAGTATAACAAAGTCCCCTGATCGTGTATAACAAAGTCCCCTGATCGAGTAAAACAAACACCCCTCATCGAGTTTAACAAAACCCCCTGATCGAGTATAAAAAAGCCCCCTGGTCGAGTATAACAAAGTCCTTTGGTCGAGTATAACAAAGTCCCATAATCGAGTATAACAAAGGCCCCTTATCGAATATAACAAAGGCCCCTGGTCGAGTATAACAAAATCCCATGATCAAGTATAACAAATTCCTCTCATCGAGTTTAACAAAACCTCCTTGATCGAGTATTAAAAAGCCCCCTGGTCGAGTATAACAAAGCCCCCTGATCGAGTATAACAATGTTCCCTGATCGACTATAACTAAATGCCCTAATCGATATAACAAAGGACCCTAATGCCGTATAACAAAGTCCCCAGATCGAGTATAACAAAGTCCCCTAATCGAGTATAACAAAGTCCCCTGATCGAGTATAACAAAGCCCGATGATCGAGTATAACAAAGTCCCTTGATCAAGAATAACAAAGTCCCCTGATCGAGTATAAGAAAGTCCCCTGGTCGAGAATAACAAAGTCCCCTGGTCGAGTATAACAAAGTCCCATAATCGAGTATAACAAAGGCCCCTTATCGAGTATAACAAAGGCCCCTAGTTGAGTATAACAAAATACTATTCAGGAGTATAACAGAATCCCTAGTCAGGTATAAATAAGTGCCTAATCAGTAACTGGTCCCCCCCCCCTGGTCGGGTGTAACAAGAGTCCCCTGGTCAGGTACTAACAAAGTCCCATAATCGAGTATAACAGAGTCCTTTGGTCGAGTATAACAAAGGCCCCTGGTCGAGTATAACAAAATCCCCTGATAGAGTATAACAAAGTCCCAAGATCGAGTATAACAAAGTCCTCTGATCGAGTATAACAAAGTCCCCTGATCGAACCTAACAAAGTCCCGTCATCGAGTATAAGAAAGCCCCCTCATCGAGTATAAGAAAGGCACCTGATCGAAAATAACAATGTCCCTAGTCGAGTATATACAAAGTCCCCAGATCGAGTATAACAAAGTCCCCAGATCGAGTATAACAAAGTCCCCTGATCGAGTATAACAAACCCCCTGATCGAGTATAAAAAAGCCCATGATCGAGTATAAAAAAGTCCCATGATCGAGTATAACAAAGTCCCCTGATCGAGTATAACAAAGTCCCCTGGTCGTGTATAACAAAGTCCCCTGGTCGAGTATTACAAAGTCCCCTGATCGAGTATAACAAAGCCCCTCATCGAGTTTAACAAAACCCCCTGATCGAGTATAAAAAAGCCCCCTGGTCGAGTATAACAAATTCCCCTGTCGAGTATAATAAAGTCGAATGATCGAGTATAACAAAGTCCCCTGATCGAGTATAACTAAGTCCCTTGATCAAGTATAACAATGGACCCTAATGGCGTATAACAAGTCCCAAGATCGCGTATAACAAATTCTCCTGATCGAGTATAACAAAGTCCCCTGATCGAGTATAACAAAGTACCCTGATCGAGTATAACGAGGTGCCCTGATCGAGAATAACAAAGTCCCCTGATCGAGTATAACAAAGTCCACTTATCGAGTATAAGAAAGGCACCTAACCGAATATAACAAAATCCCGAGTCGAGTAAAACAAACACCTCTGATTAAGTATAACAAAGCCCCCTGATCGAGTATAACAAAGTCCCCTGATCGAGTATAACAAAATTCCATGATCGAGTATAACAAAGTCCCCTGATCGAGTATAACAAAGTCCCCTGATCGAGTAAAAAAACACCCCTGGTCGAGTATAACAAAGTCCCCTGATCGAGTAGAACAAAGCCCCATGATCGAGTATAACAAAGTCCCCTGATCGAGTATAACTAAGTGCCCTAATCGAGCATAACTAAGTCCCCTGATCGAGTATAACAAAGGACCCTCATGGAGTATAACAAAGTCCCAAGATCGAGTATAACAAAGTTCTCTGATCGAGTATAACAAAGTCCCCTGATCGAACATAACAATGTCCCGTCATCGAGTATAACAAAGCCCCCTGATCGAGTATAAGAACGGCACCTGATCGAATATAACAATGTCCCTAGTCGAGTATATGCAAAGTCCCCAGATCGAGTATAACAAAGTTCCCAGATCGAGTATAACAAAGTCCCCTGGTAGAGTATAACAAACCCCCTCCTCGAGTATAAAAAAGCCCCTTGGTCGAGTATAACAAAGTCCGCGGATCGAGTACAACAAAGTCACCTTATCGAGAATAACAAAGTCCCCTGATCGAGTATAACAAAGTCACCTGATCGAGTATAACAAAGTCCCATGATAGAGTATAACAAAGGCCCCTGATCGAGTATAACAAAGTCTCATGATCGAGTATAACAAAGAACCCTAATGGCGTATAACAAAGTCCCAAGATCGCGTATAACAAGGTCTCCTCATCGAGTATAACAAAGTCCCCTGATCGAGTATAATAAAGTACCCTGATCGAGTATAACAAAGTGCCCTGAACGAGAATAACAAAGTCCCCTGATCGATTTTAACAAAGTCCCCTTATCGAGTACAATAATGCCCCTGATCGAGTATAACAAAGTCCCCTGATCGAGTATAAGAAAGTCCCATAATCGAGTATAACAAAGGCCCCTGATCGAGTATAACAAAGTCCCCTAATCGAGTATACTAAAGTCGCCTGATCGAGTATAACAAAGTCCGCTGATCGAGTAAAACCAAGCCCCCTGATCGAGTATAACAAAGTCCCCTGGTCGAGTAAAACAAAATCTCCTGATAGAGTATAACAAAGCCCCCTCATCGAGTTTAACAAAACCCCCTGATCGAGTATAAATAAGGCCCCTGGTCGAGGATAACAAAGTCCCCTGGTCGAGTATAACAAAGTCCCATAATCGAGTATAACAAAGGCCCCTTATCGAATATAACAAAGGCCCCTGATCGAGTATAACAAAATCCCCTGATCGAGTATAACAAAGTCCCCTGATCGAGTATAACAAAGTCCCCTGATCAAGTAAAACAAACACCCCTGATCGAGTTTAACAAAACCCCCTCATCGAGTATAAAAATGCCCCCTGGTCGAGTATAACAAAGTCCTTTGGTCGAGTATAACAAAGTTCCATAATCGAGTATAACAAAGGCCCCTTATCGAATATAACAAAGGCCCCTGGTCGAGTATAACAAAATCCCCTGATCGTGTATGACAAATTCCTCTCATCGAGTTTAACAAAACCCCCTTGATCGAGTATTAAAAAGCCCCCTGGTCGAGTATAACAAAGCCCCCTGATCGAGTATAACAATGTTCCCTGATCGAGTATAACTAAGTGCCCTAATCGATATAACAAAGCCCGATGATCGAGTATAACAAAGTCCCTTGATCAAGAATAACAAAGTCCCCTGACCGAGTATAAGAAAGTCCCCTGGTCGAGTATAACAAAGTCCCCTGGTCGAGTATAACAAAGTCCCATAATCGAGTATAACAAAGGCCCCTTATCGAGTATAACAAAGGCCCCTGGCCGAGTATAACAAAATCCCCTGTTAGAGTATAACAAAGTTCCCTGATCTAGTATAAATAAGTGCCCTAATCGAGCATAACTAAGTTCCCTGGTCGAGTATAACAAAGTCCCCTGGTCGAGTATAACAAAGTCCCCTTATCGAGTATAAAAAAGTCCCCTGATCGAGTATAACAAAGTCACCTGATCGAGTATAACAAAGTCCCCTGGTCGTGTATAACAAAGTCACCTGGTCGAGTATTACAAACTCCCCTGATCGAGTATAACAAAGCGCCTTCATCGAGTATAAAAAAAAACCATGATCGAGTATAAAAAAGCCCCCTGGTCGAGTATAACAAAGTCCCCTGGTCGAGTATAATAAAGTCGCATGATCGAGTATAACAAAGTCCCATAATCGAGTATAACAAAGTCCCCTGATCGAAAATAACTAAGTCCCCTAATCGAGTATAACAAAGGACCCTAATGGCGTATAACAAAGTCCCAAGATCGCGTATAACAAAGTCTCCTGATCGAGTATAACAAAGTCCCATGATCGAGTATAACAAAGTCCACTAATCGAGTATAAGAAAGGCACCTGACCGAATATAACAAAGTCCCGAGTCGAGTAAAACAAAGCCCCCTCTTCGAGTATAAGAAAGTCCCCTGGTCCAGTATAACAAAGTCCCTGATCGAGAATAACAAAGCCCCATCATAGAGTATAACCAATTCACCGAATCGAGTATAACTAAGTCCCCTGATCGAGTATAACAAAGTCAACTGATCGAGTAAAACAAACACCCCTGATCGAGTATAACAAAGTCACCTGATCGAACATAACAATGTCCCGTCATCGAGTATAACAAAGCCCCCTGATCGAGTATAAGAAAGGCACCTGATCGAATATAACAATGTCCCTAGTCGAGTATAACAAAGTCCACTGATCGAGTATAACAAACCCCCTCATCGAGTATAAAAAAGCCCCCTGGTCGAGTATAACAAAGTCCGCAGATCGATTACAACAATGTCACCTTATCGAGAATAACAAAGTCCCCTGATCGAGTATAACAAAGCCCCCTGATCGAGTATAACAAAGTCCCCTGATCGCGTATAACTAAGTGCCCTAATCGAGCATAACTAAGTCCCCTGATCGAGTATAACAAAGGACCCTAATGGAGTATAACATAGTCACAAGATCGAGTATAACAAAGTCCTCTGATCGAGTATAACAAAGTCCCATGATCAAACATAACAATGTCCCGTCATCGAGTATAACAAAGCCCCTGATCGAGTATAAGAAAGGCACCTGATCGAATATAACAATGTCCCTAGTCGAGTATATACAAATTCCCCAGATCGAGTATAACAAAGTCCCCAGATCGAGTATAACAAAGTCCCCT
Source organism: Homarus americanus (assembly GCF_018991925.1). Classification (NCBI taxonomy): domain Eukaryota; kingdom Metazoa; phylum Arthropoda; class Malacostraca; order Decapoda; family Nephropidae; genus Homarus; species Homarus americanus. Next base: position 12,831 of record NW_024743590.1, read on the forward strand.
GATCGAGTATAACAAAGCCCCCTCATCGATTATAAAAAAGCCCCCTGGTCGAGTATAACAAAGTCCGCCGATCAAGTACAACAAAGTCACCATATCGAGAATAACAAAGTCCCCTGATCGAGTATAACAAAGTCCCATAATCGAGTATAACAAAGGCCCCTTATCGAATATAACAAAGGCCCCTGATCGAGTATAACAAAGGACCCTAATGGCGTATAACAAAGTCCCAAGATCGCGTATAACAAAGTCTCCTGATCGAGTATAACAAAGTCCCGTGATCGAGTATAACAAAGTACCCTGATCGAGTATAACAAAGTGCCCTGATCAAGAATAACAAAGTCACCTGATCGAGTATAACAAAGTCCACTAATCGAGTATAAGAAAGGCACTTGACCGAATATAACAAAGTCCCGTGTCGAATAAAACAAACACCCCTAATTGAGTATAACAAAGCCCCCTGATCGAGTATAACAAAGTCCCCTGATCGAGTATAACAAAGTCCCCTGGTCGTGTATAACAAAGTCCCCTGGTCGAGTATTACAAAGTCCCCTGATCGAGTATAACAAAGTCCCATCATCGAGTTTAACAAAACCCCCCTGATCGAGTATAAAAAAGGCCCCTGGTCGAGTATAACAAAGTCCCAAGATGGCGTATAAGAAAGTCTCCCGATCGAGTATAACAAAGTGCCATGATCGAGAATAACAAAGTCCCCTGATCGAGTTTAACAAAGTCCCCTTATCGACTATAATAAAGCCCCTGATCGAGTATAACAAAGTCCCCTGATCGAGTATAACAAAGTCCCCTGATCGAGTATAACAAAGCCCCCTCATCGAGTTTAACAAAACCCCCTGATCGAGTATAAAAAAGTCCCCTGGTCGAGTATAACAAAGTCCCATGATCGAGTATAACAAAGGCCCCTAATCGAGTATAACAAAGTCTCCTGATCGAGTATAACAAAGAACCCTAATGGCGTATAACAAAGTCCCAAGATCGCGTATAACAAAGTCTCCCCATCGAGTATAACAAAGTCCCCTGATCGAGTATAACAAAGTACCCTGATCGAGTATAACAAAGTGCCCTGAAACGAGAATAACAAAGTCCCCTGATCGAGTTTAACAAAGTCACCTTATCGAGTACAAGAAAGCCCCTGATCGAGTATAACAACGTCCCTTGATCGAGTATAACAAAGTCCCATAATCGAGTATAACAAAGTCCCCTGATCGAGTATACTAAAGTCTCCTGATCGAGTATAACAAAGTCCGCTGATCGAGTATAACAAAGCCCCCTGATCGAGTATAACAAAGTCACCTGGTCGAATAAAACAAAATCTCATCATCGAGTATAACAAAGTCCCCTGATAGAGTATAACAAAGCCCTCTCATCGAGTTTAACAAAACCCCTGATCGAGTATAAATAAGGCCCCTGGTCGAGTATAACAGAGTCCCCTGGTCGAGTATAACAAAGCCCCATGGTCGAGTATAAATAAGGCCCCTGGTCGAGTGTAACAAAGTCCCCTGGTCGAATAACAAAGTCCCATGATCGAGTATAACACAGGACCCTTATCGAGTATAACAAAGGCCCCTGGTCGAGTATAACAAAGTCCTTTGGTCGAGTATAACAAAGTCCCATAATCGAGTATAACAAAGGCCCCTTATCGAATATAACAAAGGCCCACAATTACGAGTATAACAAAATCCCTGATCAGTATAACAAAAGTCCCTGATCGAGTATAACAAAAGTTCCTGATCGAGTAAAACAAACACCCTCATCGAGTTTAACAAACCACCTGATCGAGTATAAAAAAAGCCCCTGAATAAAGGTATAACAAAGTCCTTTGATTAAGTATAAGCAAGAGTCCTTAATCGAGTATAACAAAGTCCCATAATCGAATATAACAAAGGCCCCTGGTCGAGTATAACAAAATCCCCTGATCGAGTATAACAAAGTCCCCTGATCGAGTATAACAAAGTCCCCTGATCAAGTAAAACAAACACCCCTGATCGAGTTTAACAAAACCCCCTCATCGAGTATAAAAATGCCCCTGGTCGAGTATAACAAAGTCCTTTGGTCGAGTATAACAAAGTTCCATAATCGAGTATAACAAAGGCCCCTTATCGAATATAACAAAGACCCCTGGTCGAGTATAACAAAATCCCCTGATCGAGTATAACAATTTCCTCTCATCGAGTTTAACAAAACCCCCTTGATCGAGTATTAAAAAGCCCCCTGGTCGAGTATAACAAAGCCCCCTGATCGAGTATAACAATGTTCCCTGATCGAGTATAACTAAGTGCCCTAATCGATATAACAAAGCCCGATGATCGAGTATAACAAAGTCCCTTGATCAAGAATAACAAAGTCCCCTGACCGAGTATAAGAAAGTCCCCTGGTCGAGTATAACAAAGTCCCCTGGTCGAGTATAACAAAGTCCCATAATCGAGTATAACAAAGGCCCCTTATCGAGTATAACAAAGGCCCCTGGCCGAGTATAACAAAATCCCCTGTTAGAGTATAACAAAGTTCCCTGATCGAGTATAAATAAGTGCCCTAATCGAGCATAACTAAGTTCCCTGGTCGAGTATAACAAAGTCCCCTGGTCGAGTATAACAAAGTCCCCTTATCGAGTATAAAAAAGTCCCCTGATCGAGTATAACAAAGTCACCTGATCGAGTATAACAAAGTCCCCTGGTCGTGTATAACAAAGTCACCTGGTCGAGTATTACAAACTCCCCTGATCGAGTATAACAAAGCGCCTTCATCGAGTTTAAAAAAAAACCATGATCAAGTATAAAAAAGCCCCCTGGTCGAGTATAACAAAGTCCCCTGGACGAGTATAATAAAGTCGCATGATCGAGTATAACAAAGTCCCATAATCGAGTATAACAAAGTCCCCTGATCGAAAATAACTAAGTCCCCTAATCGAGTATAACAAAGGACCCTAATGGCGTATAACAAAGTCCCAAGATCGCGTATAACAAAGTCTCCTGATCGAGTATAACAAAGTCCCATGATCGAGTATAACAAAGTCCACTAATCGAGTATAAGAAAGGCACCTGACCGAATATATCAAAGTCCCGAGTCGAGTAAAACAAAGCCCCCTCTTCGAGTATAAGAAAGTCCCCTGGTCCAGTATAACAAAGTCCCTGATCGAGAATAACAAAGCCCCATCATCGAGTATACCCAATTCACCGAATCGAGTATAACTAAGTCCCCTGATCGAGTATAACAAAGTCCCCTGATCGAGTAAAACAAACACCCCTGATCGAGTGTAACAAAGTCCCCTGATCGAGTGTAACAAAGTCCCCTGATCGAACATAACAATGTCCCGTCATCGAGTATAACAAAGCCCCCTGATCGAGTATAAGAATGGCACCTGATCGAATATAACAATGTCCCTAGTCGAGTATAACAAAGTCCCCTGATCGGGTTTAACAAACCCCCTCATCGAGTATAAAAAGCCCCCTGGTCGAGTATAACAAAGTCCGCAGATCGAGTACAACAATGTCACCTTATCGAGAATAACAAAGTCCCCTGATCGAGTATAACAAAGTCCCCTGATCGTGTATAACAAAGTCCCCTGGTCGAGTATTACAAAGTCCCCTGATCGAGTATAACAAAGTCCCCTCATCGAGTTTAACAAAACCCCCCTGATCGAGTATAAAAAAGCCCCCTGGTCGAGTATAACAAAGTCCCAAGATGGCGTATAAGAAAGTCTCCCGATCGAGTATAACAAAGTGCCATGATCGAGAATAACAAAGTCCCCTGATCGAGTTTAACAAAGTCCCCTTATCGACTACAATGAAGCCCCTGATCGAGTATAACAAAGTCCCCTGATCGAGTATAACAAAGTCCCCTGATCGAGTATAACAAAGCCCCCTCATCGAGTTTAACAAAACCCCCTGATCGAGTATAAAAAAGCCCCCTGGTCGAGTATAACAAAGTCCCCTGGACGAGTATAATAAAGTCCCATGATCGAGTATAACAAAGGCCGCTGATCGAGTATAACAAAGTCTCATGATCGAGTATAACAAAGGACCCTAATGGCGTATAACAAAGTCCCAAGATCGCGTATAACAAAGTCTCGTCATCGAGTATAACAAAGTCCCCTGATCGAGTATAACAAAGTACCCTGATCGAGTATAACAAAGTGCCCTGAAACGAGAATAACAAAGTCCCCTGATCGAGTTTAACAAAGTCCCTTTATCGAGTACAAGAAAGCCCCTGATCGAGTATAACAACGTACCCTGATCGAGTATAACAAAGTCCCATAATCGAGAATAACAAAGGCCCCTGATCGAGTATAACAAAGTCCCCTGATCGAGTATACTAAAGTCTCCTGATCGAGTATAACAAAGACTGCTGATCGAGTATAACAAAGCCCCCTGATCGAGTATAACAAAGTCCCCTGGTCGAGTAAAACAAAATCTCCTGATCGAGTATAACAAAGTCCCCTGATAGAGTATAACAAAGCCCTCTCATCGAGTTTAACAAAACCCCCTGATCGAGTATAAATAAGGCCCCTGGTCGAGTATAACAAAGTCCCCTGGTCGAGTATAACAAAGTCCCATGATCGAGCATAAATAATGCCCCTGGTCGAGTGTAACAAAGTCCCTGGTCGGAATAACAAAGTCCCATGATCGAGGTGCATAACACAGGCCCCTTATCGAGAATAACAGCGCCCTGATCGAGTATAACAAAGGACCCTAATGGTGTATAACAAAGTCCGAAGATCGCGTATAACAAAGTCTCCTGATCGAGTAGCAAAGTCCCTGATCGAGTATATACCAAAGTACCCTGATCGAGTATAACAAAGTGCCCTGATCTAGAATAACAAAGCCCTGATCGAGTATAACAAAGTCCACTAATCGAAAGTATAAGAAAGGCACTTGACCGAATATAACAAAGTCCCGAGTCGAGTAAAAACAAACACCTTAATTGGTATACCAAAGCCCCTGATCGAGAGCAATAAAGTCCCCTGATCGAGTATAACAAAGTCCCCTGATCGAGTATAACAAAGTCCCCTGGTCGTGTATAACAAAGTCCCCTGGTCGAGTATTACAAAGTCCCCTGATCGAGTATAACAAAGTCCCCTCATCGAGTTTAACAAAACCCCCTGATCGAGTATAAAAAAGGCCCCTGGTCGAGTATAACAAAGTCCCAAGATGGCGTATAAGAAAGTCTCCCGATCGAGTATAACAAAGTGCCATGATCGAGAATAACAAAGTCCCCTAATCGAGTTTAACAAAGTCCCCTTATCGACTATAATAAAGCCCCTGATCGAGTATAACAAAGTCCCCTGATCGAGTATAACAAAGTCCACTGATCGAGTATAACAAAGCCCCCTCATCGAGTTTAACAAAACCCCCTGATCGAGTATAAAAAAGCCCCCTGGTCGAGTATAACAAAGTCCCATGATCGAGTATAACAAAGGCCCCTGATCGAGAATAACAAAGTCTCCTGATCGAGTATAACAAAGGACCCTAATGGCGTATAACAAAGTTCCAAGATCGCGTATAAAAAAGTCTCCTCATCGAGTATAACAAAGTCCCCTGATCGAGTATAACAAAGTACCCTGATCGAGTATAACAAAGTGCCCTGAAACGAGAATAACAAAGTCCCCTAATCGAGTTTAACAAAGTCCCCTTATCGAGTACAAGAAAGCCTCTGATCGAGTATAACAACGTCCCCTGATCGAGTATAACAAAGTCCCATAATCGAGTATAACAAAGGCCCCTGATCGAGTATAACAAAGTCCCCTGATCGAGTATACTAAAGTCTCCTGATCGAGTATAACAAAGTACGCTGATCGAGTATAACAAAGCCCCCTGATCGAGTAAAACAAAGTCCCCTGGTCGAGTAAAACAAAATCTCCTGATCGAGTATAACAAAGTCCCCTGATAGAGTATAACAAAGCCCTCTCATCGAGCTTAACAAAACCCCTGGATCGAGTATAACAAGGCCCTGGTCGAGTATACCGTCCCCTGGTCGAGTATAACAAAGTCCCATGACCGACATAAATAAGGCCCTGGTCGAGTGTAAACAAAGTCCTGTCGAATAGCAGTTCATGAACGAGTATAACACAGGCCCTATCGAGTATAACAGCGCCCCTGGTCGAGTATAACAAAGTCCTTGGTCGAGAGTATAACAAAGTCCTATAATCGAGTATAAATAAAGGCCCTTTATCGAATATAACAACAAAGGCCCCTGGTCGAGTATAACAAAATCCCGATCGAGTATAACAAAGTCCCCGGATCGAGTATAACAAAGTTCCCTGATCGAGTAAAACAAACACCCTCATCGAGTTTAACAAAACCCCCTGATCGAGTATAAAAAAGCCCCCTGGTCGAGTATAACAAAGTCCTTTGGTCGAGTATAACAAAGTCCCATAATCGAGTATAACAAAGGCCCCTTATCGAATATAACAAAGGCCCCTGGTCGAGTATAACAAAATTCCATGATCGAGTATAACAAATTCCTCTCATCGAGTTTAACAAAACCTCCTTGATCGAGTATTAAAAAGCCCCCTGGTCGAGTATAACAAAGCCCCCTGATCGAGTATAACAATGTCCTCTGATCGACTATAACTAAGTGCCCTAATCGATATAACAAAGGACCCTAATGCCGTATAACAAAGTCCCCAGATCGAGTATAACAAAGTCCCCTGATCGAGTATAACAAAGTCCCCTGATCGAGTATAACAAAGCCCGATGATCGAGTATAACAAAGTCCCTTGATCAAGAATAACAAAGTCCCCTGATCGATTATAAGAAAGTCCCCTGGTCGAGTATAACAAAGTCCCCTGGTCGAGTATAACAAAGTCCCATAATCGAGTATAACAAAGGCCCCTTATCGAGTATAACAAAGGCCCCTGGTTGAGTATAACAAAATCCCCTGATAGAGTATAACAAAGTCCCCTGATCGAGTATAAATAAGTGCCCTAATCGAGCATAACTAAGTCCCCTGGTCGAGTATAACAAAGTCCCCTGGTCGAGTATAACAAAGTCCCATAATCGAGTATAACAAAGTCCTTTGGTCGAGTATAACAAAGGCCCCTGGTCGAGTATAACAAAATCCCCTGATAGAGTATAACAAAGTCCCAAGATCGAGTATAACAAAGTCCTATGATCGAGTATAAGAAAGCCCCCTCATCGAGTATAAGAAAGGCACCTGATCGAATATAACAATGTCCCTAGTCGAGTATATACAAAGTCCCCAGATCGAGTATAACAAAGTCCCCAGATCGAGTATAACAAAGTCCCCTGATCGAGTATAAACAAACCCCCTGATCGAGTATAAAAAAGCCCATGATCGAGTATAAAAAAGTCCCATGATCGAGTATAACAAAGTCCCCTGATCGAGTATAACAAAGTCCCCTGGTCGTGTATAACAAAGTCCCCTGGTCGAGTATTACAAAGTCCCCTGATCGAGTATAACAAAGCCCCTCATCGAGTTTAACAAAACCCCCTGATCGAGTATAAAAAAGCCCCCTGGTCGAGTATAACAAATTCCCCTGTCGAGTATAATAAAGTCGAATGATCGAGTATAACAAAGTCCCCTGATCGAGTATAACTAAGTCCCTTGATCAAGTATAACAAAGGATCCTAATGGCGTATAACAAAGTCCCAAGATCGCGTATAACAAATTCTCCTGATCGAGTATAACAAAGTGCCCTGATCGAGAATAACAAAGTCCCCTGATCGAGTATAACAAAGTCCACTTATCGAGTATAAGAAAGGCACCTGACCACATATAACAAAATCCCGAGTCGAGTAAAACAAACACCTCTGATTAAGTATAACAAAGCCCCCTGATCGAGTATAACAAAGTCCCCTGATCGAGTATAACAAAATTCCATGATCGAGTATAACAAAGTCCCCTGATCGAGTATAACAAAGTCCCCTGATCGAGTAAAAAAACACCCCTGGTCGAGTATAACAAAGTCCCCTGATCGAGTAGAACAAAGCCCCATGATCGAGTATAACAAAGTCCCCTGATCGAGTATAACTAAGTGCCCTAATCGAGCATAACTAAGTCCCCTGATCGAGTATAACAAAGGACCCTCATGGAGTATAACAAAGTCCCAAGATCGAGTATAACAAAGTTCTCTGATCGAGTATAACAAAGTCCCCTGATCGAACATAACAATGTCCCGTCATCGAGTATAACAAAGCCCCCTGATCGAGTATAAGAACGGCACCTGATCGAATATAACAATGTCCCTAGTCGAGTATATGCAAAGTCCCCAGATCGAGTATAACAAAGTTCCCAGATCGAGTATAACAAAGTCCCCTGGTAGAGTATAACAAACCCCCTCATCGAGTATAAAAAAGCCCCTTGGTCGAGTATAACAAAGTCCGCGGATCGAGTACAACAAAGTCACCTTATCGAGAATAACAAAGTCCCCTGATCGAGTATAACAAAGTCACCTGATCGAGTATAACAAAGTCCCATGATAGAGTATAACAAAGGCCCCTGATCGAGTATAACAAAGTCTCATGATCGAGTATAACAAAGAACCCTAATGGCGTATAACAAAGTCCCAAGATCGCGTATAACAAGGTCTCCTCATCGAGTATAACAAAGTCCCCTGATCGAGTATAATAAAGTACCCTGATCGAGTATAACAAAGTGCCCTGAACGAGAATAACAAAGTCCCCTGATCGATTTTAACAAAGTCCCCTTATCGAGTACAATAATGCCCCTGATCGAGTATAACAAAGTCCCCTGATCGAGTATAAGAAAGTCCCATAATCGAGTATAACAAAGGCCCCTGATCGAGTATAACAAAGTCCCCTAATCGAGTATACTAAAGTCGCCTGATCGAGTATAACAAAGTCCGCTGATCGAGTAAAACCAAGCCCCCTGATCGAGTATAACAAAGTCCCCTGGTCGAGTAAAACAAAATCTCCTGATAGAGTATAACAAAGCCCCCTCATCGAGTTTAACAAAACCCCCTGATCGAGTATAAATAAGGCCCCTGGTCGAGGATAACAAAGTCCCCTGGTCGAGTATAACAAAGTCCCATAATCGAGTATAACAAAGGCCCCTTATCGAATATAACAAAGGCCCCTGATCGAGTATAACAAAATCCCCTGATCGAGTATAACAAAGTCCCCTGATCGAGTATAACAAAGTCCCCTGATCAAGTAAAACAAACACCCCTGATCGAGTTTAACAAAACCCCCTCATCGAGTATAAAAATGCCCCCTGGTCGAGTATAACAAAGTCCTTTGGTCGAGTATAACAAAGTTCCATAATCGAGTATAACAAAGGCCCCTTATCGAATATAACAAAGGCCCCTGGTCGAGTATAACAAAATCCCCTGATCGTGTATGACAAATTCCTCTCATCGAGTTTAACAAAACCCCCTTGATCGAGTATTAAAAAGCCCCCTGGTCGAGTATAACAAAGCCCCCTGATCGAGTATAACAATGTTCCCTGATCGAGTATAACTAAGTGCCCTAATCGATATAACAAAGCCCGATGATCGAGTATAACAAAGTCCCTTGATCAAGAATAACAAAGTCCCCTGACCGAGTATAAGAAAGTCCCCTGGTCGAGTATAACAAAGTCCCCTGGTCGAGTATAACAAAGTCCCATAATCGAGTATAACAAAGTCCCCTTATCGAGTATAACAAAGGCCCCTGGCCGAGTATAACAAAATCCCCTGTTAGAGTATAACAAAGTTCCCTGATCGAGTATAAATAAGTGCCCTAATCGAGCATAACTAAGTTCCCTGGTCGAGTATAACAAAGTTCCCTGGTCGAGTATAACAAAGTCCCCTTATCGAGTATAAAAAAGTCCCCTGATCGAGTATAACAAAGTCACCTGATCGAGTATAACAAAGTCCCCTGGTCGTGTATAACAAAGTCACCTGGTCGAGTATTACAAACTCCCCTGATCGAGTATAACAAAGCGCCTTCATCGAGTATAAAAAAAAACCATGATCGAGTATAAAAAAGCCCCCTGGTCGAGTATAACAAAGTCCCCTGGTCGAGTATAATAAAGTCGCATGATCGAGTATAACAAAGTCCCATAATCGAGTATAACAAAGTCCCCTGATCGAAAATAACTAAGTCCCCTAATCGAGTATAACAAAGGACCCTAATGGCGTATAACAAAGTCCCAAGATCGCGTATAACAAAGTCTCCTGATCGAGTATAACAAAGTCCCATGATCGAGTATAACAAAGTCCACTAATCGAGTATAAGAAAGGCACCTGACCGAATATAACAAAGTCCCGAGTCGAGTAAAACAAAGCCCCCTCTTCGAGTATAAGAAAGTCCCCTGGTCCAGTATAACAAAGTCCCTGATCGAGAATAACAAAGCCCCATCATCGAGTATACCCAATTCACCGAATCGAGTATAACTAAGTCCCCTGATCGAGTATAACAAAGTCCCCTGATCGAGTAAAACAAACACCCCTGATCGAGTGTAACAAAGTCCCCTGATCGAGTGTAACAAAGTCCCCTGATCGAACATAACAATGTCCCGTCATCGAGTATAACAAAGCCCCCTGATCGAGTATAAGAATGGCACCTGATCGAATATAACAATGTCCCTAGTCGAGTATAACAAAGTCCCCTGATCGGGTTTAACAAACCCCCTCATCGAGTATAAAAAGCCCCCTGGTCGAGTATAACAAAGTCCGCAGATCGAGTACAACAATGTCACCTTATCGAGAATAACAAAGTCCCCTGATCGAGTATAACAAAGTCCCCTGATCGTGTATAACAAAGTCCCCTGGTCGAGTATTACAAAGTCCCCTGATCGAGTATAACAAAGTCCCCTCATCGAGTTTAACAAAACCCCCCTGATCGAGTATAAAAAAGCCCCCTGGTCGAGTATAACAAAGTCCCAAGATCGCGTAGAAGAAAGTCTCCCGATCGAGTATAACAAAGTGCCATGATCGAGAATAACAAAGTCCCCTGATCGAGTTTAACAAAGTCCCCTTATCGACTACAATAAAGCCCCTGATCGAGTATAACAAAGTCCCCTGATCGAGTATAACAAAGCCCCCTCATCGAGTTTAACAAAACCCCCTGATCGAGTATAAAAAAGCCCCCTGGTCGAGTATAACAAAGTCCCCTGGACGAGTATAATAAAGTCCCATGATCGAGTATAACAAAGGCCCCTGATCGAGTATAACAAAGTCTCCTGATCGAGTATAACAAAGGACCCTAATGGCGTATAACAAAGTCCCAAGATCGCGTATAACAACGTCTCCTGATCGAGTATAACAAAGTCCCCTGATCGAGTATAACAAAGTACCCTGATCGAGTATAACAAAGTGCCCTGAAACGAGAATAACAAAGTCCCTTGATCGAGTTTAACAAAGTCCCCTTATCGAGTACAAGAAAGCACCCGATCGAGTATAACAAAGTCCCCTGATCGAGTATAACAAAGTCCCATAATCGAGTATAACAAAGGCCCCTGATCGAGTATAACAAAGTCCCCTGATCGAGTATACTAAAGTCTCCTGATCGAGTATAACAAAGTCCGCTGATCGAGTATAACAAAGCTCCCTGATCAAGTATAACAATGTCCCCTGGTCGAGTAAAACAAAATCTCCTGATCGAGTATAACAAAGTTCCCTGATAGAGTATAACAAAGACCCCTCATCGAGTTTAACAAAACCCCCTGATCGAGTATAAATAAAGCCCCTGGTCGAGTATAACAAAGTCCCCTGGTCGAGTATAACAAAGTCCCATGATCGAGTATAAATAATGCCCCTGGTCGAGTGTAACAAAGTCCCCTGGTCGAATAACAAAGTCCCATGAACGAGTATAACACAGGCCCCTTATCGAGAATAACAAAGGCCCCTGGTCGAGTATAACAAAGTCCTTTGGTCGAGTATAACAAAGTCCCATAATCGAGTATAACAAAGGCCCCTTATCGAATATAACAAAGGCCCCTGGTCGAGTATAACAAAATCCCATGATCGAGTATAACAAAGTCCCCTGATCGAGTAAAACAAACACCCCTCATCGAGTTTAACAAAACCCCCTGATCGAGTATAAAAAAGCCCCCTGGTCGAGTATAACAAAGTCCTTTGGTCGAGTATAACAAAGTCCCATAATCGAGTATAACAAAAGCCCATGATCGAGAATAACAAATACCTCTCATCGAGTTTAACAAAACTCCCTTGATCGAGTATTAAAAAGCCCCCTGGTCGAGTATAACAAAGCCCCCTGATCGAGTATAACAATGTCCCCTAATCGAGTATAACTAAGTGCCCTAATCGATATAACAAAGGACCCTAATGCCGTATAACAAAGTCCCAAGATCAAGTATAACAAAGTCCCCTGATCGAGTATAACAAAGTCCCATAATCGAGCATAACAAAGGCCCCTTATCGAATATAACAAAGGCCCCTGGTCGAGTATAACAAAATCCCCTGATCGAGTATAACATAGTCCCCTGATCGAAAATAACTAAGTCCCCTGATCGAGTATAACAAAGGACCCTAATGGCGTATAACAAAGTCCCAAGATCGCGTATAACAAAGTCTCCTGATCGAGTATAACAAAGTCCCCTGATCGAGTATAACAAAGTACCCTGATCGAGTATAACAAAGTGCCCTGATCTAGAATAACAAAGTCCCCTGATCGAGTATAACAAAGTCCACTAATCGAGTATAAGAAAGGCACCTTACCGAATATAACAAAGTCCCGAGTCAAGTAAAACAAACACCCCTAATTGAGTATAACAAAGCCCCCTGATCGAGTATAACAAAGTCCCCTGATCGAGTATAACAAAGTCCCCTGATCGAGTAAAACAAAGCCCCTCTTCGAGTATAAGAAAGTCCCCTGGTCGAGTATAACAAAGTCCCTGATCGAGAATAACAAAGCCCCATCATCGAGTATAACTAATTCACCGAATCGAGTATAACTAAGTCCCCTGATCGAGTAAAACAAAGTCCCCTGATCGAGTAAAACAAACACCCCTGATCGAGTATAACAATGTCCCCTGATCGAACATAACAATGTCCCGTCATCGAGTATAACAAAGCCCCCTGATCGAGTATAAGAAAGGCACCTGATCGAATATAACAATGTCCCTAGTCGAGTATAACAAATTCCCCTGATCGAGTATAACAAACCCCCTCATCGAGTATGAAAAAGCCCCCTGGTCGAGTATAACAAAGTCCGCAGATCGAGTACAACAATGTCACCTTATCGAGAATAACAAAGTCCCCTGATCGAGTATAACAAAGCCCCCTGATCGAGTATACCGATGCCCATGATCGAATATAAAAAAGTCCCCTGATCGAGTATAACAAAGTCCCCTGATCGAGTATAACAAAGTCCCCTGGTCGTGTATAACAAAGTCCCCTGGTCGAGTATTACAAAGATCCCTGATCGAGTATAACAAAGTCCCCTCATCGAGTTTAACAAAACCCCCCTGATCGAGTATAAAAAAGCCCCCTGGTCGAGTGTAACAAAGTCCCAAGATCGCGTATAAGAAAGTCTCCCGATCGAGTATAACAAAGTGCCATGATCGAGAATAACAAAGTCCCCTGATCGAGTTTAACAAAGTCCCCTTATCGACTACAATAAAGCCCCTGATCGAGTATAACAAAGTCCCCTGATCGAGTATAACAAAGTCCCAATATCGCGTATAACAAAGTCTCCCGCTCGAGTATAACAAAGTGCCATGATCGAGAATACTAAAGTCCCATGATCGTGTATAACAAAGTCCCCTGATCGAGTATAACAAAGCCCCCTCATCGAGTATAACAAAGTCCCGTGGTCGAGTAAAACAAAGTCCCCTGGCCGAGTATAACAAAGTCCCCTGATAGAGTATAACAAAGCCCCCTCATCGAGTTTAACAAAACCCCCTGATCGAGTATAAATAAGGCCCCTGGTCGAGTATAACAAAGTACTTTGGTCGAGTATAACAAAGTCCCATGATCGAGTATAACACAGGCCCCTTATCGAGTATAACAAAGGCCCCTTGTCGAGTATAACAAAATCCCCTGAACGAGTATAACAAAGTCCCTTGATCAAGTAAAACAAACACCCCTGATCGAGTTTAACAAAAACCCCTGATCGAGTATAAAAAAGCCCCCTGGTTGAGTATAACATAGTCCCTGATCAAGTATAACAAAGCCCTCTGATCGAATAGAACAAAGCCCCCTGGTCGAGTATAACAAAATCCCCTGGTCG